>NC_086319.1:989497-1151798 GCF_036172605.1 Pelobates fuscus | reverse complement strand
GAGTGAGCACTCACTGGTAACGGGGGGGGAGTGAGCACTCACTGGTAACGGGGGGGGAGTGAGCACTCACAGGTAACGGGGGGGGAGTGAGCACTCACAGGTAACGGGGGGGGAGTGAGCACTCACAGGTAACGGGGGAGGGGGGGGAGTGAGCACTCACAGGTAACGGGGGAGGGGGGGGGAGTGAGCACTCACAGGTAACGGGGGGGGGAGTGAGCACTCACAGGTAACGGGGGGGGAGTGAGCACTCACAGGTAACGGGGGGGGAGTGAGCACTCACAGGTAACGGGGGGGGGGAGTGAGCACTCACAGGTGACGGGGGGGGGAGTGAGCACTCACAGGTAACGGGGGGGGGAGTGAGCACTCACAGGTAACGGGGGGGGGGAGTGAGCACTCACAGGTAACGGGGGGGGAGTGAGCACTCACAGGTAACGGGGGGGGAGTGAGCACTCACAGGTAACGGGGGGGGGAGTGAGCACTCACAGGTAACGGGGGGGGAGTGAGCACTCACAGGTAACGGGGGGGGGAGTGAGCACTCACAGGTAACGGGGGGGGGGAGTGAGCACTCACAGGTAACGGGGGGGGGGAGTGAGCACTCACAGGTACGGGGGGGGGAGTGAGCACTCACAGGTAACGGGGGGGGGGGAGTGAGCACTCACAGGTAACGGGGGGGGAGTGAGCACTCACAGGTAACGGGGGGGGGAGTGAGCGCTCACAGGTAACGGGGGGGAGTGAGCACTCACAGGTAACGGGGGGGGGAGAGTGAGCACTCACAGGTAACGGGGGGGGGAGAGTGAGCACTCACAGGTAACGGGGGGGGAGTGAGCACTCACAGGTAACGGGGGGGGAGAGTGAGCACTCACAGGTAACGGGGGGGGGGAGAGTGAGCACTCACAGGTAACGGGGGGGGAGAGTGAGCACTCACAGGTAACGGGGGGGGAGAGTGAGCACTCACAGGTAACGGGGGGGGAGAGTGAGCACTCACAGGTAACGGGGGGGAGTGAGCACTCACAGGTAACGGGGGGGGGGAGTGAGCACTCACAGGTAACGGGGGGGGGGAGTGAGCACTCACAGGTAACGGGGGGGGGAGTGAGCACTCACAGGTAACGGGGGGGGAGTGAGCACTCACAGGTAACGGGGGGGAGTGAGCACTCACAGGTAACGGGGGGGGGGGAGTGAGCACTCACAGGTAACGGGGGGGGAGTGAGCACTCACAGGTAACGGGGGGGGGAGAGTGAGCACTCACAGGTAACGGGGGGGTGGGGAGTGAGCACTCACAGGTAACGGGGGGGGGGAGTGAGCACTCACAGGTAACGGGGGGGGGGAGTGAGCACTCACAGGTAACGGGGGGGGAGTGAGCACTCACAGGTAACGGGGGGGGAGTGAGCACTCACAGGTAACGGGGGGGGGGAGTGAGCACTCACAGGTAACGGGGGGGGGGGGAGTGAGCACTCACAGGTAACGGGGGGGGGGGAGAGTGAGCACTCACAGGTAACGGGGGGGGGGGAGAGTGAGCACTCACAGGTAACGGGGGGGGGAGTGAGCACTCACAGGTAACGGGGGGGGGAGTGAGCACTCACTGGTAATGGGTGGGGGGGGAGTGAGCACTCACAGGTAACGGGGGGGAGAGTGAGCACTCACAGGTAACGGGGGGGAGAGTGAGCACTCACAGGTAACGGGGGGGAGTGAGCACTCACTGGTAACGGGTGGGGGGAGAGTGAGCACTCACAGGTAACGGGGGGGGGGGAGTGAGCACTCACAGGTAACGGGGGGGGGGGAGTGAGCACTCACAGGTAACGGGGGGGGAGAGTGAGCACTCACAGGTAACGGGGGGGGAGTGAGCACTCACAGGTAACGGGAGGGGGGAGTGAGCACTCACTGGTAATGGGTGGGGGGGGGAGTGAGCACTCACAGGTAACGGGGGGGGAGTACTCCGTTGGTGGGGAATGCTGTACATATATGGTTACAGGAATTAATTTTATTAGATCATATATTTAATTTTGTGATATTTTTGGTAGTTAGTTTAGTGAATGAATTGATTATTGTTCAGACAGTTCAGTTGGCGTGTTTCACACTCTGTTATATGGTCTGCTGTCTCTTAGCATGTTCTCTGCATGTGTTAGCGTGTTATCTGTGTGTTCTTTGGGCAGTGTGTTCTGTCTGTTAGCATGTGTTATTTGTGTGTTCTTTGATGGGCAGTGTGTTCTGTCTGTTAGCATGTTCTCTGCGTGTTATTTGATGGGCAGTGTGTTCTGTCTGTTAGCATGTTCTCTGCGTGTTATTTGATGGGCAGTGTGTTCTGTCTGTTAGCATGTTCTCTGCGTGTTATTTGATGGGCAGTGTGTTCTGTCTGTTAGCATGTTCTCTGCGTGTTATTTGATGGGCAGTGTGTTCTGTCTGTACGCTTGCCGTGTGAATGGTTTGTGATGCACTAGGCTGTCTGTTTCCTATGAATGATTAATGAAAGTTAAGGTAAATCTCCAGGTGGCTGTGTGACATGCGTGCTCTCCGGCCTGGCTGTCATTCAGTACGCACATGCTGTTTATATATTGTTTATTCTGGAAACTGGATCCTGCTTTTATTCCTGTGTGTCGGCTATATTTTGTGGTTAAACTGTGGATTAGGTTAGCTGCAGCCTTTATTTACCCCATTATGTCTGTTAAGAATGACACCTGCTCCTTCTCTGGGTTTTCTGTGCGCTTAATGTCGGCTGGGTGAAATACACAGTTCAGCGAAGGGTTAATTTCTAATATACTCATTGGCAAAAGCAGAGAATCTGATAATGTAATGTAGCAAACGGTGCATTAAAAGGTGTGGTTTTCAAAAACAAAAACTGTATTTATTCACATGTATGGACCGGGCCTTGCTTGTACTACAGATACTTGGTATGTATGGACCGGGCCTTGCTTGTACTACAGATACTTGGTATGTATGGACCGGGCCTTGCTTGTACTACAGATACTTGGTATGTATGGACCGGGCCTTGCTTGTTCTACAGATACTTGGTATGTATGGACCGGGCCTTGCTTGTTCTACAGATACTTGGTATGTATGGACCGGGCCTTGCTTGTTCTACAGATACTTGGTATGTATGGACCGGGCCTTGCTTGTTCTACAGATACTTGGTATGTATGGACCGGGCCTTGCTTGTACTACAGATACTTGGTATGTATGGACCGGGCCTTGCTTGTATTACAGATACTTGGTATGTATGGACCGGGCCTTGCTTGTACTACAGATACTTGGTATGTATGGACCGGGCCTTGCTTGTACTACAGATACTTGGTATGTATGGACCGGGCCTTGCTTGTACTACAGATACTTGGTATGTATGGACCGGGCCTTGCTTGTACTACAGATACTTGGTATGTATGGACCGGGCCTTGCTTGTACTACAGATACTTGGTATGTATGGACCGGGCCTTGCTTGTACTACAGATACTTGGTATGTATGGACCGGGCCTTGCTTGTACTACAGATACTTGGTATGTATGGACCGGGCCTTGCTTGTACTACAGATACTTGGTATGTATGGACCGGGCCTTGCTTGTTCTACAGATACTTGGTATGTATGGACCGGGCCTTGCTTGTACTACAGATACTTGGTATGTATGGACCGGGCCTTGCTTGTACTACAGATACTTGGTATGTATGGACCGGGCCTTGCTTGTACTACAGATACTTGGTATGTATGGACCGGGCCTTGCTTGTACTACAGATACTTGGTATGTATGGACCGGGCCTTGCTTGTTCTACAGATACTTGGTATGTATGGACCGGGCCTTGCTTGTACTACAGATACTTGGTATGTATGGACCGGGCCTTGCTTGTACTACAGATACTTGGTATGTATGGACCGGGCCTTGCTTGTACTACAGATACTTGGTATGTATGGACCGGGCCTTGCTTGTACTACAGATACTTGGTATGTATGGACCGGGCCTTGCTTGTACTACAGATACTTGGTATGTATGGACCGGGCCTTGCTTGTACTACAGATACTTGGTATGTATGGACCGGGCCTTGCTTGTACTACAGATACTTGGTATGTATGGACCGGGCCTTGCTTGTACTACAGATACTTGGTATGTATGGACCGGGCCTTGCTTGTACTACAGATACTTGGTATGTATGGACCGGGCCTTGCTTGTTCTACAGATACTTGGTATGTATGGACCGGGCCTTGCTTGTACTACAGATACTTGGTATGTATGGACCGGGCCTTGTTTGTTCTACAGATACTTGGTATGTATGGACCGGGCCTTGTTTGTTCTACAGATACTTGGTATGTATGGACCGGGCCTTGCTTGTACTACAGATACTTGGTATGTATGGACCGGGCCTTGCTTGTACTACAGATACTTCGTATGTATGGACCGGGCCTTGCTTGTTCTACAGATACTTAGTATGTATGGACCGGGCCTTGCTTGTTCTACAGATACTTAGTATGTATGGACCTACATGTTACCGTGACTTGTATTACCGTGGAGCACTGTGATATCCCATCACCTTTCCCAATAACTGGACGACACACAATATCAGGAGTAGAACTGATCTTTTATTCCACATACCCTGCTTTTATGCGGTTCTCCCCTGAAAGGGAGACACCCACAATAATTACTACAGTAACCAATCACATAGACGTTACCTCCCACACATCTCCTCCCCTCACTTAACAGATAACACAATTAAAATGTACACATTTTTCCCCAGTTCTTAGATGTACACCCCTAAATATGGTATCCCCCGATGGCCCTGATCTGGGTGAGCAACATATTCAAAAATCACCCAGATCGGACCAGGGGTTCAGAAGTTATGGAGATTTAAAGTTTTGACTGACCGCACAGGCAGCAGTAGCCGAAATTAGTTCCATACAGTTTGGCCTGGCGGTCGGTCTCCTTTCGTGCGTTAAAAGTCCCGAAAATATGTGCAATGAAACGAACAGGGAGGTTAATTACAGCCACGCTTCACATTAGGGTGGTCTGGTTGTTCGGTACTTTGGTTTGGATGGTGAATGAAGCAGTTGAATTAAGTTTTATGACTTTTTACCGAACAACCAGACGAATGATTTAACTGTATAACAAATCTACACGAAAGTCTTTAGCAATAAATCCACACAAGTTTCTGGGGTCACCTAACAAATAAACCGGGAATATGCTGGACAGCCAGAGGGTCTCTGTAGCGGAGAGCTGCTATCACACAGGCTAAATCCGCTGTAGATCCCAGTATGGCTCAGGAACAAGCAGTAATCCCAGGCACAGTACCCACAGTGAGAGAATAATCTTGCAGCATAACAAGCACAATCAGCAGTAAAATCCAATAGTATCCCATCACCTTTCCCAATAACTGGACGACACACAGTATCAGGAACTGAACTTTAATCACAGAACCCCTGCTTTTATGCAATGCTCCCGTGCAAGGGAGACACCAACAATAATTAGAAGATAGTATCGGATGCCTATCCCATGCCCTGGACAGACGAACTGCTAGACCAGATGGCTAGGGGCCAATACCTCACTACCATTGATCTGTGTAAGGGGTATTGGCAGATCCCCCTAGCCCTGGACGCCATCCCCAAGTCGCCGTTTGTCACCCCATTCGGCTTATACCGATTTAAGGTAATGCCGTTTGGGATGAAAAACGCTCCGGCAACCTTCCAGAGGATGGAAGGAATAATATTACAGTAACCACCCACAATTCTCCCCCCCTCAGATAAGCATTTAACATAATTAACACTCTTTTCCACGAGTTTTAGATGTACCCCAAATACCTAGGGTACACCCTTAAATCCCCTGATAGCCCTGATCTGGGTGAGTAACATATTCAAAAATCATCCAGATCGGACCAGGGGTTTTAGCACAAATCTTTGGGAGTCTGGAGGTCTCAGCGGTGTTTGCTTAGTCGAGTGTCCGCTTTTAGTTCCAGGCACTCGACGGCAAAACACCGCTTTTCGGGAGTTTAAGATGGCCGCCGTGCGCTGTGATACACACTGCACGTTACCGTAACTTGTCTTACCGTGGAGCGATGTGATGCACACTACACGTTACCGTAACTTGTATTACCGTGGAGCGCTGTAATGCCTTCATACATTTTGTTTATTGCTGTGGAGCTCATTGATACACTCATACACACTGTATACTACTGTGAGGTTTATTGCTGTGGAGCTCTGATATTCATACGCACTGTATATTACTGTGAGGTTTATTGCTGTGGAGCTCTGATATTCATACGCACTGTATATTATTGTGAGGTTTATTGCTGTGGAGTTCTGTGATATTCATACACACTGTATATTACTGTGAGGTTTATTGCTGTGGAGCTCTGATATTCATACACACTGTATATTACTGTGAGGTTTATTGCTGTGGAGCTCTGATATTCATACACACTGTATATTACTGTGAGGTTTATTGCTGTGGAGTTCTGTGATATTTATACACACTGTATATTACTGTGAGGTTTATTGCTGTGGAGCTCTGTGATATTCATACACACTGTATATTACTGTGAGGTTTATTGCTGTGGAGCTCTGTGATATTCATACGCACTGTATATTACTGTGAGGTTTATTGCTGTGGAGTTCTGTGATATTCATACACACTGTATATTACTGTGAGGTTTATTGCTGTGGAGCTCTGATATTCATACACACTGTATATTACTGTGAGGTTTATTGCTGTGGAGCTCTGATATTCATACACACTGTATATTGCTGTGGAGTTCTGTGATATTTATACACACTGTATATTACTGTGAGGTTTATTGCTGTGGAGCTCTGTGATATTCATACACACTGTATATTACTGTGAGGTTTATTGCTGTGGAGCTCTGATATTCATACACACTGTATATTACTGTGAGGTTTATTGCTGTGGAGCTCTGATATTCATACACACTGTATATTACTGTGAGGTTTATTGCTGTGGAGTTCTGTGATATTTATACACACTGTATATTACTGTGAGGTTTATTGCTGTGGAGCTCTGATATTCATACACACTGTATATTACTGTGAGGTTTATTGCTGTGGACTTCTGTGATAATCATACACACTGTATATTACTGTGAGGTTTATTGCTGTGGAGTTCTGTGATATTTATACACACTGTATGAATATCACAGAGCTCCACAGCAATAAACCTCACAGTAATATACACACTGTATATTACTGTGAGGTTTATTTCCGTGGAGCTCTGTGATATTCATACGCACTGTATATTACTGTGAGGTTTATTGCTGTGGAGTTCTGTGATATTCATACACACTGTATATTACTGTGAGGTTTATTGCTGTGGAGTTCTGTGATATTCATACACACTGTATATTACTGGTAGGTTTATTGCTGTGGAGCTCTGTGATTCTCATACATACTGTATTACTGGTAGGTTTATTGCTGTGGAGCTCTGTGATTCTCATACATACTGTATTACTGGTAGGTTTATTGTTGTGGGGCTCTGTGATGCTCATACATACTGTATTACTGGTAGGTTTATGGCTGTGGGGCTCTGTGATGCTCATACATACTGTATTACTGGTAGGTTTATGGCTGTGGGGCTCTGTGATGCTCATACATACTGTATTACTGGTAGGTTTATGGCTGTGGGGCTCTGTGATGCTCATACATACTGTATTACTGGTAGGTTTATTGCTGTGGATCTCTGTGATGCTCATACATACTGTATTACTGGTAGGTTTATTGCTGTGGAGCTCTGTGATGCTCATACATACTGTATTACTGGTAGGTTTATTGCTGTGGGGCTCTGTGATGCTCATACATACTGTATTACTGGTAGGTTTATTGCTGTGGGGCTCTGTGATGCTCATACATACTGTATTACTGGTAGGTGTATTGCTGTGGGGCTCTGTGATGCTCATACATACTGTATTACTGGTAGGTTTATTGCTGTGGAGCTCTGATGCTCATACATACTGTATTAATGGTAGGTTTATTGCTGTGGGGCTCTGTGATGCTCATACATACTGTATTACTGGTAGGTTTATTGCTGTGGGGCTCTGTGATGCTCATACATACTGTATTACTGGTAGGTTTATTGCTGTGGAGCTCTGTGATGCTCATACATACTGTATTACTGGTAGGTTTATTGCTGTGGGGCTCTGTGATGCTCATACATACTGTATTACTGGTAGGTTTATTGTTGTGGGGCTCTGTGATGCTCATACATACTGTATTACTGGTAGGTGTATTGCTGTGGGGCTCTGTGATGCTCATACATACTGTATTACTGGTAGGTTTATTGCTGTGGAGCTCTGATGCTCATACATACTGTATTAATGGTAGGTTTATTGCTGTGGGGCTCTGTGATGCTCATACATACTGTATTACTGGTAGGTTTATTGCTGTGGGGCTCTGTGATGCTCATACATACTGTATTACTGGTAGGTTTATTGCTGTGGAGCTCTGTGATGCTCATACATACTGTATTACTGGTAGGTTTATTGCTGTGGGGCTCTGTGATGCTCATACATACTGTATTACTGGTAGGTTTATTGCTGTGGGGCTCTGTGATGCTCATACATACTGTATTACTGGTAGGTTTATTGCTGTGGAGCTCTGATTCTCATACATACTGTATTACTGGTAGGTTTATTGTTGTGGGGCTCTGTGATGCTTATACATACTGTATTACTGGTAGGTTTATTGCTGTGGGGCTCTGTGATGCTCATACATACTGTATTACTGGTAGGTTTATTCCTGTGGAGCTCTGTGATGCTCATACATACTGTATTACTGGTAGGTTTATTGTTGTGGGGGTCTGTGATGCTCATACATACTGTATTACTGGTAGGTTTATTGTTGTGGGGCTCTGTGATGCTCATACATACTGTATTACTGGTAGGTTTATTGCTGTGGGGCTCTGTGATGCTCATGCATACTGTATTACTGGTAGGTTTATGGCTGTGGGGCTCTGTGATGCTCATACATAATGTATTAATGTGAGTGTGGTGAAAGTGACCACGCCACTGGTTTTTGGAGGGGCCTGTTTGCTTACCTCCTACCCTGTGACTATGGGCCCTGCAATATACCTTGCCCGATACACTTTAAAAGGCTCCATTTGTGTAATGTAAGTACTTTTGTACTCCAGTCAGAGAGAACGACCGCTGGCCTTAATTCCCTGGAACTGTTTTGGGCAAACTACCATGTGCACAGTCGGTCAAAACTATGACTTCCAGGAATTGCTCGAACCCCTGATCTGGGTGATTTTTGGATATGTTGTTCACCCAGATCAGGGGGTGTAACTTTTATGTGGATATGTTGTGTCTTGGGGGTACTTATTGGACTTTATAAAAAAAAAAATTATTTATTTTTTGCCTGGAGATAATTAAGTTAATGCATTATCCGCCTTAATTAGTATATCACAGGCAGAGGGAGTGTTTGGAAGTGTCATTGTCACATTGTTTCTATTGGCTTGTACACTTTGTGTCCCTGTGCCCAATAAGGTCCATCTGGGCATCACCTTTGTCTGGAAACCTGCATAAAAGGCCAGTGTGCCTCCATTAAAATTTTAGTTCCTGTTTTACCATTGGGAAGGATTTCCCAGTAACCGTTCGGTTATTTCCCCTCCCTGCTACCTAATTCCCTTGTTTATTCATTTTATTTTTCGTTGTTCGCTAAATCATTTGTTTTACTGAATGGAGACCACCCTAGGTACTAATTAGAACGTGGAACACTGTAACTATACGAAAACCGCAGAGTAATTGAATGCTCCTAGGTGGCCGCCATTTCGTGCATACGAACGCACGTGGTGAGAACAATGGACGGCGGTCATCTTGTCTCCCGAACACGGCCAGCGGGACTAGGTCGTCGAGTGCCTGGAACTGTTTTGGGCATGGCGCTCGCACGAACCGCGGTCTTTATGGAAGTCCCATACGTACTACTTCCCAAAACGGTAGACGAACGGCGTTCAGGAGTTTCAATCAGACGAACAAGAGGAGCCTTGTAAACGAATCAGATTTACTCCATCTATGGCAGTTTTTGTATAAATCCATGCAAATGGAGACCGGCTCTTGCTGCCAATTCTATGGAACTTTGTCGGATTCAACCTCGTGGCAGACCGGTCAAACTTCCACACGGTGCCGTTCGCAAACTACTGAACGGATTTGTCTAAATTTTTCATATGTTACTCCCATCAATCTTGTAACGGATCACCTGGCACCCCGACTGGGTACCTCCGTTAATGGATGCTCCTAGCGCTTCCTGAGGACTCCAAGCACTCTGGCAGACACCACAATCACCGAATCCGAGAAACCTTTTAAATTCTCCCAAGCATATGAATGCTGTAGACCATTGAATAGGAACCATACGAATAGGCTTGTACTCCTAGCAGTCAACTGGAACAGCATGCAATAAATCCTTCCCCCAATAATGAGACGACACATCACTTTGAGGGTAAAACAGGAACTCTGGACTGGCTCATCCAGCCTGGCTTTTATTACACTTGTACACTTACAGGCCACACCCAGGGGGAGGCATAAAATCACCAATCACACATCTGGTGCAACCCACACATTCCCTCCCCTCAGATAAACAGTTAAACCAATTATTACATACAATAAAAATACAGTTTTTACACACACACTGTAACTTTAAAACCATACATCCAATGTCAATAAAATAAACCGCTGGGGAGAGGGGATAACAGGCTCCTCTCCCTGCACCATAGACTGCCGCTGGGGAGCAAGAACGGCACCTTCAGCTCCCTGTAACGCACACTGCCGCTGGGGATCTGGGCCGACTGCCCAGCATCCCTGTAGGGCCGGTAGAGAGACCGCAGTCCCATCTCCACCTGCCATCTGTGGGTCTTCCCAGGACCAATCCGTGAGGCCCCTCAACATTTGTGAGTAAGGGCCACCTGCTTCCCCACCTGGCAACTCTGGCTGCTGCTGGGGATCTGGGCCGGCTGCCCAGCATCCCGGTGGAGTGACCTTGGTCCCATCTCTACCTGCCTGTTGTGGTTCCTCACAGGACCAGTCTATGAGGACCCCCACTTCGGGTTCCTCCCGCCGCCTCAGGGAAAGACGGCTAACCTCCTCGGATGCAGCCTCTACCCGGCTGCTGTAACGCTCCTGCTGCTGAGCATACTTCCTCTCTTTTGCCAACCGGAATTCTCGGTCCAGCCTTGTGTTTCGCTCGGCCATGACCTGGTTCCAGATCACCCGGCGTGTCTCCATGGGTATATCATCCCCATACTCGGCCACTCGCTGCCTCACCTCGGCCAGCCAATCATCTCCAGAGCCAGAACCTTCCATACTTGTCTGCTCCCAGGGGCGCTGCACGACTGCTAGCGTTGCCCTCAATTTGTAAATCCAAACGAACTGTGTCTCCGAGCTGCTTTACCTCACACTAGGACGCCATCCCACCGCTGCCACCAATGTAACGGATCACCTGGCACCCCGACTGGGTACCTCCGTTAATGGATGCTCCTAGCGCTTCCTGAGGACTCCAAGCACTCTGGCAGACACCACAATCACCGAATCCGAGAAACCTTCTAAATTCTCCCAAGCATATGAATGCTGTAGACCATTGAATAGGAACCATACGAATAGGCTTGTACTCCTAGCAGTCAACTGGAACAGCATGCAATAAATCCTTCCCCCAATAATGAGACGACACATCACTTTGAGGGTAAAACAGGAACTCTGGACTGGCTCATCCAGCCTGGCTTTTATTACACTTGTACACTTACAGGCCACACCCAGGGGGAGGCATAAAATCACCAATCACACATCTGGTGCAACCCACACATTCCCTCCCCTCAGATAAACAGTTAAACCAATTATTACATACAATAAAAATACAGTTTTTACACACACACTGTAACTTTAAAACCATACATCCAATGTCAATAAAAGTTGCATATTCAGACTCAGCATACATCAAACATAAACACTTCCAAAAATCAGCCAAATCCCTCCAGTGGATCAAAAGTTAGCTGGAAGTCCTTTATGACCGACCGCAAGCACAATTTCCTGCCCAAAACAGTTCCATAGATTTGGGCTGTGCGGTCGGTCAATCTCATGCGAAAAAACGACTAAGTCCCATTTCGAACGGGACTTAGTCTCTGGAGCTGCAAGTTCCGTATGGGAGAAGGTAAGGGTCAGCGGTGTTCGGCAGAATGTGTAGCCGATTTTAGTTCCACAGAATCTTTAACATACACCGCTGACCGCATTCGAATGACCAAAATGGCCGCCGCCACGTGTTCGGCTGCCGAATGGCGGCCACCCAGCGCTCGGCAATCAACCTGCAGTAACCTCACAGCCTGGGAGGTAAATTGCCTGCACACTTTAACTTCTGGGTGGTCCGCCTGTGTGGTACTTGGTTCAGTAAGCCCTATTTACTGAACCAAGAGGGAGAAAGCCAGGAACAAGTTATTTTACAGGTCTGGGGACATAGTCTTAAAGGGACATTGTTCACCAAAGTTACAAGATGTCCCCAGCCGGTTCTTAAAGGGCCATACACACCAAATAAAAGTCCATACGTTTTCAGGGGCCATAGTCTTAAAGGGTATTGTTACCCAAAGTCTCAATATGTCCCCAGACAGTTCTTAAAGGGCCAGCAGCAGTACAATAAAATACCATTCACTGTGCTTAAAGGGCCAGTAGCCGCCATATAAAGTACAATATGCCCCAAATAACCCAGGGGCCATAGTCAGTAGGTAGGAGGCTAGCAAACAGGCTTCTCCAGGGCCCAGTGGCGAGGTTGGTTTCGCCACAAAATCTCAGCTACCCAGGGATATGTGTGGGGTTTTTATGTCTGTTCATGGTATTTCTGGAAAATGTGAAATTGTACAAATTTTCTGGCCAGCAGATAATTGAGTTTAGTATGTTGCCAAAACTCAATTCTCTCGCTGGCTCAGCGGAAGAGTTTGATGCTGTATAAATTGAATGCCTTTGCCTGCCATTAAACCAGTCTTGTTCCAGCACTAAGCTTTGGCTCGTGTGTGGATTATTATGCGACACCAGCGATATTTTACCTTGTGGATTATTGGCGATATTGCTTTATGGGAATAAGGGAATGACAAACGGTAATACATATTCAGACCATCTCAACCCTCAACATAGAGCCTTGTCTCGTGTGCAGGGAAAAGGCTGCATCTACCCTGGGAATTGCTATATCACTATATTCCCCTGGGATTATAATCACTAAGCTCTTTTTAGAGCTGTTCCTGATAAGCTTTGTTGGAGGAGAGGTTCACCCACTGGAAGTTGGATCCTGCTGGTCTTCGATCCAGGGTGGGTGAAGGACGGCGATACCTCGGCGCAGTTGCATTGCTGGAAGTGGGGTCTGTGGTGCTTATGGTGTCTGGAGGAGTGCTCGGATTCCTCTGTGAGCACTAGGAGTATCCGTCGGCGGAGGTACCCAACCGGGGTACAGGAAGCTCAGTCACGGGGAGGTTTATTGCTGTGGAGCTCTGTCATCTTCATACACACTGTATATTGCTGTGGAGCTCTTTGATACGCTGATACACTTTGTGTATTATTGTGAGCCTTGGCGTGGAGCCTTACTGTATCACTTTTAAAGGAACACTAATCCTAAAGTGTTTTTACTTTTAATTGGATTTAGTCCTTCTATCATTTTAGATTTTATGCTTTTTATTTATTTATTTTTTAATACCCTATTAAACAAGCTTGCTGCAGCGTTTGTTCTGTTACTGTGAAGTCATAAACCCTGGCAATCAGACGCTTCTCATACAGAAGCATTGTGTACTTCTGACAATTCAGTGTTTCTCTGAGAAGTCCTTCAAAATAAACGTTCAGTCTCGTAGCATTCTATCTGTCTGTCCTACTGCCAGTACAGGGGGGGGGGGGGGTGGGGGTGTATGTGGCAACATGTATTTTTCCCTAAAAACTTTCTACTTTTTTTTTTTTTTTTTTTTTTTTTTCTGTAACTTTCAATATTTGGGCTATTTTTTCATACTAACTGCCCGTCTTTGATTGTTTGAAAGTTGAAGCTGCTGCTCTGTGTCCCTAACCTTCATCTCAAGGTGCGATGAGGAAATGTCGCTGTGGGCAGGAGCAGACAGGTGTACTCCGGAGCTGGGCTTCAATCCTGGGCGACATTTAGCTTGTTTTTATTCTGTATTTTTAGCATCGGTTGCTTTATAGGTTCCTTCAGTGGAGTTGGGTCATAAACCCTTCGGTCCCTCCTCTGCCATAGTACAGTCATTAAACGTGCTTATCTCTGTCCATTGCCGCGGGGAGGGTGTTATTGGTGGATTATAATCTCGTTCCTGGAAGCTGCGTTCACCTGTTTTACCTTCACATTATCGGCTTGCTGCACAAAAACCTTCTCCGGAGTCTTGTGCTCTCAGTAGCCCAGGGTGAGTGCAAGGCTGGGGGGGGGGCACACCGTCACACGCTTCCCCTCTAACTGGGGGGCCTATGGTCACATGCTGCCACACTTACTGGGGGCAAAGGGCACGCTTGCCAGGGGTACTCTGCGCACTGTGTACATGCTGGCATGCTCACACGGACACTCGCAGGGGGAGAGGGCCTGCTGTGTCTCCCTGTTAGGCGCGCACTCTGCCTCCCTTTGGGCACACTGCCCACACCCAGGGAAATCATTTAATGGTGGCTGGGGAGGTTTAACTTCCAAACAGGGTCTTTGGGCCCCTAGCAGGCTCCTCCAGGAGCTCATGGCATAGGCATGTTTGCCACAGAGTCATCTACGGTTTACACTTCCTTTATAGCACATTCTGTTTAATTTAGAATTTCTTCTATCCTGCTCTGTTAATAGCTTGCTAGACCTTGCAGGAACCTATGTGTGTGATTCAAGTTCTATTTACAGAGCTGGAGATAAAAAAAAACAACTTTTCAAGTAACTTACGTCTGAAAATGAAAGCCCGTTTTTTCATGCTTTGTCAGTCACACCCAGGGGAGGTGTGGCTATGGCTACAGAAACAAAGTGATTTTACTCCTAATGGGGGAAAAAAACCTGAGATTGAGAGAAAGCAGCTGTTAAAGGAGATCTGTAACTGGCTGGGAACACCCATGGGTGTAGGTATGTTCAGTCCAGAGGATAATGCAGTCCCCGCACTTTAGATTAGGGGTCCATGAAGAGACATGGGTGGGCTTGTCAATGGTCTATCATGGATTGCTTGTTGTGGCAGGAGCTCTGTGTGATTGATGTATCATTGTCTCTGGGTCTGTCTGTGTAGATACATTTGTCTTTGTTCCATGTGGTCCTTGGTATAATCCCGGAGGTAACGCAGGCCTGGGATCCTCTATATTGGTTATCCAATGTTTACCTCGGCTGATCTGTCATTTGTTTTAATGAAATACGATTAATTGGCTTTTATCCATTTTATTTGTGAAATCAATCTTTTCACACACAACTATTCACATTCGGATTATAACATATAGATTTTGTGTGTTTATCTGTTTTAATGCCATCCCTCCCCTCTGTATGTATTGATTTACACTGTCTGGGATTTAGGAAATACCCCCCCCCCCCCCTCCAGTATGTATTGATTTACACTGTCTGGGATTTAGGAAATACCACCTGTGGCGAAGCCAACCTCGCTACTGTGAACTGGAGGAGCCTGGTTGCCCGCCTGCTGCCTTTAGATTATGGACCGGCAGCTAAAGGGTTAATTTTGCTGTGCAGGAGGATTTATTTCTCCCTCTCTGCACAGCCGTTCGGTAGATTCTATCTACCGAACAAACAGCCGTTTATCAGCTTCCCCAGAGCCGTGGGAAGCCGGCCGGCGCTGTTAATTGGCCTCCTAGAAGCTGGAGTGTGCTGCCAATTTACCTCCCTGAAGCTGCAGTTAACCGCAGCTTAATTGATTGTTACTGGGTGGTCGCGGTTACACTTAGCCGCCACACGATGGCGCTGTTCTGGAGCTCCTGGGCAGCCAGCGCTTGTCTGCCCGGATTTCATGCACCAAACTCGGACACTGTTACGTGCAGGCACCGCTGAACCTCCAGCCCCTGGTTCTAATTCGTATGGATTTGGTGAATACATGTAAATTCGGTAGTTTGTTTTATGTGAATGTTTTAACACCGATAGCCATGCCATGGAGCCTGTTCGTATAATTAAAGACTTTGGCTCCATGGCAATTAAAATGTATTTGTGTGATCTGGGTGCCATTCACCTAATAATGTGCACCCAGACCTGAGCTATCTGGGGATATGTTACATGTCTGTGTTTTGTGTATAAAATGTGTCTTTATGTATTTTAAAGTGATAGTCTGTCTTTGTGTCCCCACGTGTGTAATGGAGTCTTGCCTTTGTCCTGGGAGATAATTGAATTATTTCTCTAATTATCTCCAGGACAGAGAGGAGGAAGCCAGGATGCATTGTGGGAAAGTATTGTGGCTGTATGTACTAAAGTGATACATGTCTGTCTGCTGTTTCAGTCTCCCATTTGGTCCCTTAGGGGAGTGTCCACCAGGTGGGAGACCTGCATAAATACTGGGCAGGTAGCACTCAGTAGAACAGATTCTGCTTGACCCTCAAACCGATGTGTCGTCTCGTTTTTGGGGGAATTGGATTGTATGCTGACTGCCAGGAGTGTAAGCGGATTGTATGCTTTTCCTGTTCGGCTGATTCCAGGGTTCGTGTGTTTCCAGTTCGGGAGTTTCCAGAATTCGTGCAGTTTGAAGTTCGGGAGATTGGTGCTTGCAGTAGCTGCTGGTCTAGGAAAAAGGGGATTATCGCCTAAACGATTTTTATCCCCTTTTGAGCAAAACGGTCCGTTATACCACCCTGTATGTATTGATTTACACTGTCTGGGATTTAGGAAATACACCCCCCCCCCCCCCTGTATGTATTGATTTACACTGTCTGGGATTTAGGAAATACCCCCCCCCCCCCTGTATGTATTGATTTACACTGTCTGGGATTTAGGAAATACCCCCCCCCCCCCCCTGTATGTATTGATTTACACTGTCTGGGATTTAGGAAATACCCCCCCCCCCCCCCTGTATGTATTGATTTACACTGTCTGGGATTTAGGAAATACCCCCCCCCCCCCCTGTATGTATTGATTTACACTGTCTGGGATTTAGGAAATAACCCCCCCCCCCCCTGTATGTATTGACTTACACTGTCTGGGATTTAGGAAATACCCCCCCCCCCCCCTGTATGTATTGATTTACACTGTCTGGGATTTAGGAAATACCCCCCCCCCCCCCTGTATGTATTGATTTACACTGTCTGGGATTTAGGAAATACCCCCCCCCCCCCCTGTATGTATTGATTTACACTGTCTGGGATTTAGGAAATACCCCCCCCCCCCCTGTATGTATTGATTTACACTGTCTGGGATTTAGGAAATACCCCCCACCCCCCCCCCTGTATGTATTGATTTACACTGTCTGGGATTTAGGAAATACCCCCCCCCCCCCCCTGTATGTATTGATTTACACTGTCTGGGATTTAGGAAATACCCCCCCCCCCCCCCCCCCTGTATGTATTGATTTACACTGTCTGGGATTTAGGAAATACCCCCCCCCCCCCCCCCCTGTATGTATTGACTTACACTGTCTGGGATTTAGGAAATACCCCCCCCCCCCCCCCTGTATGTATTGATTTACACTGTCTGGGATTTAGGAAATACCCCCCCCCCCCCCCTGTATGTATTGATTTACACTGCACTGTCTGGGATTTAGGAAATACCCCCCCCCCCCCCCTGTATGTATTGACTTACACTGTCTGGGATTTAGGAAATACCCCCCCCCCCCCCCCCTGTATGTATTGATTTACACTGTCTGGGATTTAGGAAATACCCCCCCCCCCCCCCCTGTATGTATTGACTTACACTGTCTGGGATTTAGGAAATACCCCCCCCCCTGCCTGTATGTATTGATTTACACTGTCTGGGATTTAGGAAATACCCCCCCCCCCCCCCCCCCCGTATGTATTGACTTACACTGTCTGGGATTTAGGAAATACCCCCCCCCCCCCCCTGTATGTATTGATTTACACTGTCTGGGATTTAGGAAATACCCCCCCCCCCCCCCCTGTATGTATTGATTTACACTGTCTGGGATTTAGGAAATACCCCCCCCCCCCCCTGTATGTATTGATTTACACTGTCTGGGATTTAGGAAATACCCCCCCCCCCCCCCTGTATGTATTGATTTACACTGTCTGGGATTTAGGAAATACCCCCCCCCCCTGTATGTATTGATTTACACTGTCTGGGATTTAGGAAATACCCCCCCCCCCCCCTGTATGTATTGATTTACACTGTCTGGGATTTAGGAAATACCTCCCCCCCCCCCCTGTATGTATTGATTTACACTGTCTGGGATTTAGGAAATACCCCCCCCCCCCCCCCTGTATGTATTGATTTACACTGTCTGGGATTTAGGAAATACCCCCCCCCCCCCTGTATGTATTGATTTACACTGTCTGGGATTTAGGAAATACCCCCCCCCCCCCCCGTATGTATTGATTTACACTGTCTGGGATTTAGGAAATACCCCCCCCCCCTGTATGTATTGATTTACACTGTCTGGGATTTAGGAAATACCCCCCCCCCCCCCTGTATGTATTGACTTACACTGTCTGGGATTTAGGAAATACCCCCCCCCCCCCCCCTGTATGTATTGATTTTCACTGTCTGGGATTTAGGAAATACCCCCCCCCCCCTGTATGTATTGATTTACACTGTCTGGGATTTAGGAAATACCCCCCCCCCCCCCCCCTGTATGTATTGATTTACACTGTCTGGGATTTAGGAAATACCCCCCCCCCCCCCCTGTATGTATTGATTTACACTGTCTGGGATTTAGGAAATACCCCCCCCCCCCCCCTGTATGTATTGATTTACACTGTCTGGGATTTAGGAAATACCCCCCCCCCCCCCTGTATGTATTGATTTACACTGTCTGGGATTTAGGAAATACCCCCCCCCCCCCTGTATGTATTGACTTACACTGTCTGGGATTTAGGAAATAACCCCCCCCCCCCCTGTATGTATTGATTTACACTGTCTGGGATTTAGGAAATACCCCCCCCCCCCCTGTATGTATTGACTTACACTGTCTGGGATTTAGGAAATACCCCCCCCCCCCCCTGTATGTATTGATTTACACTGTCTGGGATTTAGGAAATACCCCCCCCCCCCTGTATGTATTGATTTACACTGTCTGGGATTTAGGAAATACCCCCCCCCCCCCTGTATGTATTGATTTACACTGTCTGGGATTTAGGAAATACCCCCCCCCCCCCGTATGTATTGATTTACACTGTCTGGGATTTAGGAAATACACCCCCCCCCCCCCCTGTATGTATTGACTTACACTGTCTGGGATTTAGGAAATACCCCCCCCCCCCCTGTATGTATTGATTTACACTGTCTGGGATTTAGGAAATACCCCCCCCCCCCCCCTGTATGTATTGACTTACACTGTCTGGGATTTAGGAAATACCCCCCCCCCCCTGTATGTATTGATTTACACTGTCTGGGATTTAGGAAATACCCCCCCCCCCCCCTGTATGTATTGACTTACACTGTCTGGGATTTAGGAAATACCCCCCACCCCCCCCCCCCCCTGTATGTATTGATTTACACTGTCTGGGATTTAGGAAATACCCCCCCCCCCCCCCCTGTATGTATTGATTTACACTGTCTGGGATTTAGGAAATACCCCCCCCCCCCCCCCCTGTATGTATTGATTTACACTGTCTGGGATTTAGGAAATACCCCCCCCCCCCCCCCTGTATGTATTGATTTACACTGTCTGGGATTTAGGAAATACCCCCCCCCCCCCCCCCTGTATGTATTGATTTACACTGTCTGGGATTTAGGAAATACCCCCCCCCCCCCCTGTATGTATTGATTTACACTGTCTGGGATTTAGGAAATACCCCCCCCCCCCCCCTGTATGTATTGATTTACACTGTCTGGGATTTAGGAAATACCCCCCCCCCCCCCCCCCTGTATGTATTGATTTACACTGTCTGGGATTTAGGAAATACACCCCCCCCCCCCCCCCCCTGTATGTATTGACTTACACTGTCTGGGATTTAGGAAATACCCCCCCCCCCCCCTGTATGTATTGATTTACACTGTCTGGGATTTAGGAAATACCCCCCCCCCCCCCCTGTATGTATTGACTTACACTGTCTGGGATTTAGGAAATACCCCCCCCCCCCCTGTATGTATTGATTTACACTGTCTGGGATTTAGGAAATACCCCCCCCCCCCCCCTGTATGTATTGACTTACACTGTCTGGGATTTAGGAAATACCCCCCCACCCCCTGTATGTATTGACTTACACTGTCTGGGATTTAGGAAATACCCCCCACCCCCCCCCCCTGTATGTATTGATTTACACTGTCTGGGATTTAGGAAATACCCCCCCCCCCCCTGTATGTATTGATTTACACTGTCTGGGATTTAGGAAATACCCCCCCCCCCCCCTGTATGTATTGATTTACACTGTCTGGGATTTAGGAAATACCCCCCCCCCCCCCTGTATGTATTGATTTACACTGTCTGGGATTTAGGAAATACACCCCCCCCCCCCCTGTATGTATTGATTTACACTGTCTGGGATTTGTGGACTGGTGGCCTTGTTTGGTTTTCAGTGGTTTCCATGGAGACGGTGTTAATGTAACTAATGCTTTTTATACCAGCGTCTGTGATGGAGTGACCCCCCAATGCGACTATGTAATAAAGTCAGGAAGTGGATTTATATTTTATTATTTAAACTTGCAGCTCACCCTCTGTCACTAGCGCAGCCTCTCACATTATTTCTAGATGTTTGCTGTTTCGTTAAGGAGCTTTTCATAAGTTGCCCTGAACAAGCCTCGACTATTCGCTGACTTGCCAAACCAGGGGATCTGCAGGTCACAGGGAAGTCACTCACTCAGCATTCATAGCCTGTCATCCGACTAATAATGATTACCTCTGAAACTGTGCTCATCTCTGGCAGGGAATGGGTTAATCTAGGCTCTGTCTGATACAGTGCTTATTTCTGGCAGGGAATGGGTTAATATAGGCTCTGAGAGTCTGATGCTTTAATTCTGTGTAGTGTAATCATGATGCTGAGGAGCACTGTCGTGTTGGGAGGTGAGTAGCGGAGTGTCGTGTTGGGAGGTGAGTGGCGGAGTGTCGTGTTGGGAGATGAGTGGCGGAGTGTCGTGTTGGGAGGTGAGTGGCGGAGTGTCGTGTTGGGAGGTGAGTGGCGGAGTGTCGTGTTGGGAGATGAGTGGCGGAGTGTCGTGTTGGGAGATGAGTGGCGGAGTGTCGTGTTGGGAGATGAGTGTCGTGTTGGGAGGTGAGTAGCGGAATGCATTATAGTGGAAGAACCTCTTTTTTAAGAGCTGTGTTGATTGTGACACCCAGTACAGGAGGCATTTGAAGGTTGGGTGTTATCACGAACGTCTAAATGCTTTCTGTGTGTTAAGGAATTTGTAATGCGACTGGAATTGACGTGATAAAGATAAGTCTTTATTGTAGGAAAGGCTGCTGGAATGTATGTGTGAATTATCCTCTCACAGCTAAAATGCAGTTTAATTACACACCAACAACATTTCTGGCATTATTTCACCGCACCTTACACGAGGAGACTGTGCCCGCCATGATCTGCCGATTCCATTTAGGGTTGTTGGTGATCATGTGACATCTGTCAGACTCTGAACTGTAACTTTAATCCCACGCAAACTGGCGTTAAACCCCACACAAACCGGCTTTAAATCCCATGCAAACTGGCATTAAATCTGTGACAGAACACCTTGTCAATTGTTTTATTCCGCTCTACCCCAACAGCAAGCCTTCTTTATTTGGTTTTCTCTACCCCCTGTTCATTTCCCGAATGGAGATTCATGTTCACCCCCTTATATACCCCCTAGCCCAGACCACCCCGTGACCTCTGGGAGGCTGCCATTCGGATGACCGAACACAAGTACTTTGTCGTCGAACACATGGAACTGATTTCGGCTACTCCAACTCGTGAACCCTGGTGAACTTGTACGGTCCCCTGCTCCTCTCGCAGACAGTCGATGAGAGCGCTATTCGGATAAAAGACTCAATCAACCGAGGGAAGCATTTGCTCCTTAAGAGCCAGGAGGAGCATTCGGTTTTATTCGCACAGGAGCTCTTGAAATTTGACCGGCCGCTGCCTTTCTCCCTTGAACTGTTTTGGGCTACAATCATGTGGCCAACCTGTCAGAACTTTACCCCGATGGTGATTCCCTTACACCGAACGGATCTGAGCGCTATTTGGACAACATGGGCATTCTGATCCGGGCTATTCTGGGATTTAATACATGGGGGTTCGTGTGTAATTTAAATGTGGTGTTGTGCAAATTCTGTATGTTTTCCTGGAACGGAGAGACAATTGAGTTACCAGGCTTTGACTCCATTATCTCCCAGACACCGTGACACCTGGGAGTTTTTTTTTTTTTTGTATGTAGACACTATGCTGGGGGTCTGTGTAAAATATTTTGTCTTGTCTGAATAATCTAGTTCTACTCCCAACATTCATTCTCGACTAATGTATAGGGAAAGCTATACCAGCTATAATCACTACTGCGTTTGGAAGGAGCTAAATGACACTGTGAAAGGGAATTTGTGGCGGCGATACTCTGATGGTCCGCCATGGAATCCAAGTCAAAAGCTGCATTGAATCAATACATTTCTATGCAGAGAGTGGAGACTCTGAATGGCAGTCACACTGTGCAGCACTGCCCCAGGAAGCACCTCTAGCAGCCATCTGAGGAGTGGCCAGTGGAGTTGTCCCTAGGCTGTAATGTAAACACGGCATTTCCTTTGAAAAAACCCTGTTTACTGCAAAAAGCCTGAAGGGACTGATTCTACTCACCACAACAAATACATTAGGCTGTATACTATACATAAAGCGGACCCCAAGTGCTCTTTAACTTGCGGAAGTCTTTTATTTGTGTAGTGTCTCCTTTCCTCCCCGTTTAGACAAAATGCAGATTATAATAAGAATTGACCCTTCTTTATATAAGTGAATTTGGTTACATCCCCCTGGCTGTCAATCAGACAGACGGTCCTGCAACTTCCTGGTTTGTTTCGCTCAAGGGAGATAAACTCAAGAGGCAGCATTTGCCCGGAGCACCTGCCTTGTAAAGACTTCTCATTGAGATGCATTGGGAAGTCTGATTGGACAGCCACAGAGAGTCTGGGGGCGGGGTTAGAAGGGGAGAGATTGCAGACGAGATCTGCAGCTTTTACAAGCTTTCTTTATAAATGCAACCAATGGAAAACAATGTATAATTAAATGCACGTATGTTTTCATTGGCAGTATATCTGCTAAATATTTTGTAACCTTTTAATTTTGGCAGTGGAGTGTCCTTGTAACGGAAATGATTGTGGGATCCCATTTAAACCTGGATCATTTTAGAATTGCTGCTAAATATGTTAAACATTTGAATAAATACTGGAAATGCTGTCACATAGAATTTTTTTTTATGTTTTCACTTTGATTTCGTAACAAACCGTGGTTATCATGTTTTGTATCTGAATGACGGTATCGATCCAATATTTACTTTAGCAAAGTAATGGAAACTTTGGGAAACGCCTTAGTACAACTGAGTTAAGAACTTTAACCTCCTCAGTACGATTCCTCCCTTGTTCTGACGTCTTGTATATTGCTGTTTCTAGATCATCTGTGTTGTAATCTTTCCCACTTTTAGTTTATAGAATGTCATCTAGTGGACCCTGGCTCTGAAAGACTATGAACTGTGTGTGGCTTCCAGAGAGATGACCCTTGAGGCTGTCAATCTATTAAACGGCCTACTTAGTTTTATCCCAAACTCTCGTCTTTTAGTCACATGTAGTTAGTGAATATATTTTCTTCCTACTATTAACAAGGAGATATTTGTGGTGTTTATTCATGTGAGCAGAGCACGTTTCTTAAATGAAAGCTTGTTGTAACTTATTGCTTGTGCATTTGTTAAACATCTGAATAAAGCTAGTCCTCCCTCCCCCCCCCCCTCGCGCCTCACTGCGCCATCGCAATGCTCCACAAGATACAAACAAAATGACACACTGTTATTTCATCCTATTTTCATAAATTGGATGCGTTTATAATGATCCCAGAGACGAATTGGGCTGCTGGTAGAAAACTGCTTGTTTTTGTCGTTAAGTGGTTTTCTTCACCTGGTCGGAAAATTAGGGATGCACCGAAAATTTGGGCTGAAAATGACTCCCCTCTCCCCCTCTATAGTTTTATTAATATTTGACTTTTTAATGAATTTAGTTAATCCAATATGAAAGACTTCCCTTCTCTTTTTGTAGTGTTCTCCCCCCCCCCCCGTCCCATGGTGTTCCCCCGTCCCATGGTGTTCCCCCCCCGTCCCATGGTGTTCCCCCCCCCCGTCCCATGGTGTTCCCCCCCCGTCCCATGGTGTTCCCCCCCCGTCCCATGGTGTTCCCCCCCCGTCCCATGGTGTTCCCCCCCTGTCCCATGGTGTTCCCCCCCCGTCCCATGGTGTTCCACCCCCGTCCCATGGTGTTCCCCTCCCGTCCCATGGTGTTCCCCTCCCGTCCCATGGTGTTCCCCCCCCCGTCCCATGGTGTTCCCCCCCCGTCCCATGGTGTTCCCCCCCCCCGTCCCATGGTGTTCCCCCCCCCCCGTCCCATGGTGTTCCCCCCCCCCCCGTCCCATGGTGTTCCCCCCCCCCCGTCCCATGGTGTTCCCCCCCCCCGTCCCATGGTGTTCCCCCCCCCCGTCCCATGGTGTTCCCCCCCCCCGTCCCATGGTGTTCCCCCCCCCCGTCCCATGGTGTTCCCCCCCCCCGTCCCATGGTGTTTCCCCCCCCCGTCCCATGGTGTTTCCCCCCCCCGTCCCATGGTGTCCCCCCCCCCCCATGGTGTTCCCCCCCGTCCCATGGTGTTCCCCCCCCGTCCCATGGTGTTCCCCCCCGTCCCATGGTGTTCTTTCCCCCCCCTCATCCCATAGTGTTCTTCCCCCCCATCCCATAGTGTTCTTCCCCCCCCATCCCATAGTGTTCTTCCCCCCCATCCCATAGTGTTCTTCCCCCCCATCCCATAGTGTTCTTCCCCCCCATCCCATAGTGTTCTTCCCCCCCCTCCCTCATCCCATAGTGTTCTTCCCCCCCTCCCTCATCCCATAGTGTTCTTTCCCCCCTCCCTCATCCCATAGTGTTCTTTCCCTCCCTCATCCTATAGTGTCTTCTTTTCCCCCCTCCCCGTCCCATAGTGTTCTTTCCCCCCCACACCGTCCCTAGTGCAGTATTCTTGACTTTTCATGTGATCAATTCTATCTTTCATTGTCATAAATAATCATCTGAATTCTTGATGCTAGCATGTCTGTTAAACTACAAAAATAAATATATTTAAAAAAAAATAAAAAATTATTTTGACAAATTACCCATTTTCGGCCGAAATTTCTGTGCACCCCTACGGGAAATATTTCTTTTTTTTTTTTACTGTAGAATATCTGCTCTGTGACAGGGACGCATTGGAGTGATTAAATGAACACATGACGAGCCTTAGAAAAATGAGCAGATTTTCATTGTAGGCGTATTATATAATCAGTCATTTTAAATACACCCACTTAACAAAGATAAATTGGCACATTTAATTACAAAATAGCTGCAGTATTATTCGCTTTAAAATGAGAATTTTATGTGTCTAGTTTTTGTAATTTGCTGATAAACACACTGGGAGAGATTTATCAATGTCTTCTGTTTTAAAAGCGATCTAAAGTACATCAAATTGTGCAATCACCATCGAAACAAGAAAAAACTGTAGGTGAGTTTCAGTGGTGAATCCTCCCCTTTTCCAATTTTCCTCCACTTTTTGGAACCGAAAACTTTGATAAATCTCCCATAGTGTGCTACGGGACGAATGAAATCCCTGGTCCATAGTACTGCAGGATTTATTAGTAAGTGTGCTACGGGACGAATGAAATCCCTGGTTCATAGTGCAGCGGCATTTATTAGTAAGTGTGCTACAGGACGAATGAAATCCCTGGTCCATAGTACTGCAGGATTTATTAGTAAGTATGCTACGGGACGAATGAAATCCCTGGTCCATAGTACTGCAGGATTTATTAGTAAGTGTGCTATGGGACGAATGAAATCCCTGGTCCATAGTACTGCAGGATTTATTAGTAAGTGTGCTACGGGACGAATGAAATCCCTGGTCCATAGTACTGCAGGATTTATTAGTAAGTGTGCTATGGGACGAATGAAATCCCTGGTCCATAGTACTGCAGGATTTATTAGTAAGTGTGCTATGGGACGAATGAAATCCCTGGTCCATAGTACTGCAGGATTTATTAGTAAGTGTGCTATGGGACGAATGAAATCCCTGGTCCATAGTACTGCAGGATTTATTAGTAAGTGTGCTATGGGACGAATGAAATCCCTGGTCCATAGTACTGCAGGATTTATTAGTAAGTGTGCTATGGGACGAATGAAATCCCTGGTCCATAGTACTGCAGGATTTATTAGTAAGTGTGCTACGGGACGAATGAAATCCCTGGTCCATAGTACTGCAGGATTTATTAGTAAGTGTGCTACGGGACGAATGAAATCCCTGGTCCATAGTACTGCAGGATTTATTAGTAAGTGTGCTACAGGACGAATGAAATCCCTGGTCCATAGTACTGCAGGATTTATTAGTAAGTATGCTACGGGACGAATGAAATCCCTGGTCCATAGTACTGCAGGATTTATTAGTAAGTGTGCTATGGGACGAATGAAATCCCTGGTCCATAGTACTGCAGGATTTATTAGTAAGTGTGCTACGGGACGAATGAAATCCCTGGTCCATAGTACTGCAGGATTTATTAGTAAGTGTGCTATGGGACGAATGAAATCCCTGGTCCATAGTACTGCAGGATTTATTAGTAAGTGTGCTATGGGACGAATGAAATCCCTGGTCCATAGTACTGCAGGATTTATTAGTAAGTGTGCTATGGGACGAATGAAATCCCTGGTCCATAGTACTGCAGGATTTATTAGTAAGTGTGCTACAGGACGAATGAAATCCCTGGTTCATAGTGCAGCGGGATTTATTAGTAAGTGTGCTACGGGATGAATGAAATCCCTGGTCCATAGTACTGCAGGATTTATTAGTAAGTGTGCTACAGGACGAATGAAATCCCTGGTTCATAGTGCAGCGGGATTTATTAGTAAGTGTGCTACGGGATGAATGAAATCCCTGGTTCATAGTGCAGCGGGATTTATTAGTAAGTGTGCTAAGGGACGAATGAAATCCCTGGTCCATACTACTGCGGGATTTATTGGTGTGCTACGGGACGAATGAAATCCCTGGTTCATAGTACTGCAGGATTTATTAGTAAGTGTGCTATGGGACAAATGAAATCCCTGGTTCATAGTGCAGCGGGATTTATTAGTAAGTGTGCTATGGGACGAATGAAATCCCTGGTTCATAGTGCAGCAGGATTTATTAGTAAGTATGCTATGGGACGAATTAAATTCCTGGTCCATAGTGCAGTGGGATTTATTAGTAAGTGTGCTACGGGATGAATGAAATCCCTGGTCCATAGTACAGCGGGATTTATTAGTAAGTATGCTATGGGACGAATTAAATTCCTGGTCCATAGTGCAGTGGGATTTATTAGTAAGTGTGCTACGGGATGAATGAAATCCCTGGTCCATAGTACAGCGGGATTTATTAGTAAGTATGCTATGGGACGAATTAAATTCCTGGTCCATAGTGCAGCGGGATTTATTAGTAACGCTTTGTGTACAGCCATGCGTAGCATACTGACCTCTCCCGTTGCTCAGTTAATATTTAACCCGCAGACATGTGTAAGTCACCAAATGGCAAAGTTCAAATTCCATAGAATATTATGTCAATGCTGTTAAAACATTTTTGCTTTATTCACTTAACTGCGAATTTGTCACGGCTTGACAAGAGACCTGCACTTTTTATGCTGAAACCATTGTATCGGGGGAGTGGGGGGAATCAAACTGCTTGCAAATGATAAGTACTGGTTATAGTGCTAGGAATGAATATTACGGTATATACCATATAACATATGAAAATCTAAAAACTCCACTAAATGTGCTTAGAAATCAGTCTGTGTTAACACCGTTTTCTTATTCTGAATTGCCCTTTGGTTTGATAAATTATTAGTAAGTAAGAAAAGGCACAGCCCCACCCTGTGCCACACTCACACCCATAAAATGAGTGTCCTTTTTTTCCCCCATTTGAACTGTTGGGAGGAGATTCCATTCACTAGGAACAGACAGTGCCCACTAGAGGAGTCCGTACACCATGGGCGGACCTTCACCACTCTGTGCCATTTAGAACTCGTATATTTGCAATTGAGCAGCAAATCAGGAGAATGTAGGAAAATGTCTTCTCCACAGGTGAGATGAATGAAGTGATGTGCAAATGTATTTATAAAAAAGTAACTTGCATACAAGTTATCCAAAATGAAGAGTATTGAGCTGGACATATGGTCAGGAAAATAGGAGCTGGTCTCCATTACTCCCTCACAGTAGTGATCGAATGCTGACTTACAGGAGCTAGCTTCGGTTACTCAGCTCTATATTTCTAGGTAACATGGCTGTGCAGTTTCTAAAAATCTCTACAGCTGTTTAATTCTACTTTTATGTTTCTCTTTCTAGATTTAACCGTTCAGAGCCGTTTGGGAGGCTCTCCTGGAATTATTCAGGGTAATGAAATGGGATCCTCCACGTGTTCCTGACAAAGCGATTCCATCAAACACCTTCTACGTGATCGTGGCACTTCAAAAGGTCCAAACTAAATCCTGTACTAAAATTTATTGAATACTTTCCTGAAATTACTACCATACAGAGAGTAATTCTTCTGAAATCCCAACAGGGTGAATCGACCTGCTTTTTCACAGGTTTTAGTAGGCATTACAGCCCTGCACTAAACGATGGCTACTGCCATTGAGGGAATTAAAACGCTGTTACAATACGTGGTACATTGAAGCCGTGTACTACATGGCCATCTGTGTGCTATTGGGAGCAATAAAGGTCTATACTGAGCTTATGCACTGTGTGACGAACTGAGCCGTCAGCGCGTGTTTATGCACTGTGTGACGAACTGAGCCGTCAGCGCGTGTTTATGCACTGCGTGACGAACTGAGCAGTCGGAGCGTGTTTATGCACTCCGTTTTGCACACGAGGTTAAAAACCGTTTAGGCGATATTCCCCTTTTCAGATGCACAGACAGCTACTGCAAGCACCAATCACCCGAACTGCAAACACACGAATGCTGTAAACAGCCGAACAGGAAAAACCATACGAACAGTACACTCCTGGCAGTCGCACTGTAACAGCATACAATCCAATGCCCCCCAAGAACGAGACGACACTTTGAGGGCGTTTGAGGGTCAAGCAGAACTTATTTACTGGGGCTACCTGCCAGGCTTTTATGAAGGTCTCCCACCTGGTGGACACTCCCCTAGAGGACCAGATGGAAGACTGGGAAACATATTGGACATTGACCAATCACAAGCTTACAATCCCACAATGCATCACAATCCCTCCTCTGTGTCCTGAACATAATTGGGAAGTAATCCAATTATCTCCAAGGACAGAGGCAAAACTCCATTAACCACATGGCAGACAAAGGACAATAAAAGACATAAGAATACATACTGTTACATTTATCACATAGAACATACACATTCTACCTATCCCCAGATAGCTTGGATCTGAGCGCACATTATTACCGGATGGCGCTCAGATCACATATATACAGTTCAATCGCCATGGAGCCAAAGTATTTCATACAGTCTTTCAGTATACGGCTGGGCTCCATGGCATAGCTATCTGGGTTAGCATGGCTTTAACAGTCCGCAGAAAGGCACGAACCAGCCTTTCTGCAGGGAAAAAGAACAGTGTTAAACATGAGGCCATGGTCCAGTGGCGAGGTTGGTTCCGCCACAGTGACGAACTGAGCCGTCAGCGCGGGTTTATGCACTGTGGGACGAGCTGAGCCGTCAGCGCGGGTTTATGCACTGCGGGACGAGCTGAGCCGTCAGCGCGGGTTTATGCACTGCGGGACGAGCTGAGCCGTCAGCGCGGGTTTATGCACTGCGGGACGAGCTGAGCCGTCAGCGCGGGTTTATGCACTGCGGGACGAGCTGAGCCGTCAGCGCGGGTTTATGCACTGCGGGACGAGCTGAGCCGTCAGCGCGGGTTTATGCACTGCGGGACGAGCTGAGCCGTCAGCGCGGGTTTATGCACTGCGGGACGAGCTGAGCCGTCAGCGCGGGTTTATGCACTGCGGGACGAGCTGAGCCGTCAGCGCGGGTTTATGCACTGCGGGACGAGCTGAGCCGTCAGCGCGGGTTTATGCACTGCGGGACGAGCTGAGCCGTCAGCGCGGGTTTATGCACTGCGGGACGAGCTGAGCCGTCAGCGCGGGTTTATGCACTGCGGGACGAGCTGAGCCGCCAGCGCGGGTTTATGCACTGCGGGACGAGCTGAGCCGCCAGCGCGTGTTAATGCACTGCGGGACGAGCTGAGCCGTCAGCGCGTGTTAATGCACTGCGGGACGAGCTGTGCCGTCAGCGCGTGTTTATGCATAATAATTTTCATAATTGCATAATATTTGGAACATATTTCCTTGAGAGATGATCCACAGTCTTACTATTTTAGATATATCATATTTTTAGAGAGGAGTAATTCTAAATTTAGTAAAATATTTTGTGGTTTACATACAGGTTATTTTGCTGTCATCCATTGGGTTATTTTTTCTTTCTTTAGTAGTTTTCACAATTATAACGGAATCAAGAATGAATGGCTATTTCTCAAACTACAGCCAAGGCGGGTTTCGAAGTAATTCTCCACAATCATCGTAAGTTATTTTTAATACTCTTTATTTTCATTTCTATATCTTCTACTACTTTTCCTTTTTCACTAAACCTTTGTAGTTTATTGATTTACAATACAGACTGAGTGCTCCGGTGGGGATTGGGGAAGGAGGTGGGTGATCACAGCTGGCAGGTTTGGGAAATAGGTGGGTGATCACAGCTGGCAGGTTTGGTGAAGGAGGTGGGTGATCGCAGCTGGCAGGTTTGGGGAAGGAGGTGGGTGATCGCAGCTGGCAGGTTTGGGGAAGGAGGTGGGTGATCGCAGCTGGCAGGTTTGGGGAAGGAGGTGGGTGATCGCAGCTGGCAGGTTTGGGGAAGGAGGTGGGTGATCGCAGCTGGCAGGTTTGGGGAAGGAGGTGGGTGATCGCAGCTGGCAGGTTTGGGGAAGGAGGTGGGTGATCGCAGCTGGCAGGTTTGGGGAAGGAGGTGGGTGATCGCAGCTGGCAGGTTTGGGGAAGGAGGTGGGTGATCGCAGCTGGCAGGTTTGGGGAAGGAGGTGGGTGATCGCAGCTGGCAGGTTTGGGGAAGGAGGTGGGTGATCGCAGCTGGCAGGTTTGGGGAAGGAGGTGGGTGATCGCAGCTGGCAGGTTTGGGGAAGGAGGTGGGTGATCACAGCTGGCAGGTTTGGAGAAGGTGGGTGGTCACAGCTGGCAGATTTGGGGAAGGAGGTGGGAGATCGCTGCTGCTCGGTGTGACGGTAGTCACCATCACTGAGAGCGTAAGGACACTTTACAAAGGTTCCTATGTCTAAGTCACCCTGTACCCATTATAGGTGCACGGTGTTTATAATGTGTTTGTATATTGTTAAAGGACCACTATAGGCACCCAGACCACTTCAGCTCAATGAAGTGGTCTCTGTTCCAGGTCCCTCTAGTTTTAACCCTGCAGCTGAAAACATAGTTTCACAGAAACGGCTTTGTTTCACTGAGGATGAATCCAGCCTCTAGTGGCTGTCTCACTGAGGGTGGGGGACCTAACTAGTTTGTTTTCCAGGCACTATAGTGCTCCTTTAATCGTTTTGTGTGCTCTCACGTCCTGTTCATGCTTGTTACCAACTAGTGGATTTGGCTATGGAGTCTGTAATGCGCCCTCTGTTGGTAGCAACAGCAATATGCACTATCTGAATAGCAAGGCTAGTTAATTTGCATAATGCATTTTCTGCAAGCAGGAGAGGTATTTTGTGTTGGTTTTTGATTTCCCCACCGCTTTGTAGATATTTTATTGTGTTATTAGAATTATCTGTTTGTTCTCTGATATGTTTTGATTTGTATTTTTATTGAATTGTCACCATAATTTACATGTAAGGAGCATTTGGGTCAATCCCAAGAAAAAACATTGTTTTGTATGTTCTATTTGGATCGGTGTCCTGTGAGATTTTTAGGGATCCCATCCGCAGAGTTGTGGTACCTGGTGGCTGGCTGCATGATCCCACTAGCTCTGGGATAAATCAAGAGAGCTAGGCCTGAAAGCTGTAAAGGCAATAGAAATCACATTGCAGGCAGAGGTGCATATCTGGTTTGGAAGAAGGGCTGCAGGGGAATAGGTAGAGTGGGTGACACCTGCCTGGAAGGAGAGCTGTAGCCTGGTCGGGTGGAACAGCTCCAGAAGGACCACAGTCAAATCACGATGACTGGGGCAGAGGTCTTCCCAACTAGAAAGTGGTCCTTGGCAGTAACCGGCCGGGGTACAGGGAGTTCCGCTTCAGCAGCTGGGCAATCGCTTCTGGCAGGTTTGGGGAAGAAGGTGGGCGATCGGGGTGGGGTTTGGGGAAAGAGGTGGGCGATCGCTGCTGGCAGGTATGGGGAAGAAGGTGGGCGATCGGGGTGGGGTTTGGGGAAAGAGGTGGGCGATCGCTCCTGGCAGGTATGGAGAAGAAGGTGGGCTATTGCTCCTGGCAGATTTGGGGCAGGAGTTGGGTGATCGCTGCGGGGGGATGGGGAAATTTGGGGAAGGAGGTGAGTGATCGGTGCAGGGCGGTTTGGGGAAGGAGGTGGGCGTTTGCTGCAGCGGGGTTTGGGGAAGGAGGTGGGCGATCGGTGCAGCAGGAGATTGCTATGGGTGAGGAGTTTGGGGAAGGGACTGGATACTATGCTGTCAGTAGATGTGGAGAAGGAGTTGAGAGCTTTAGTCCAGGAGCTATACAGGAAACATTAGCTACACGTGGATGGTCTGGTGTATAACCTACATGGACAGAAAGGTGTATAATATAGCTATATAGACAGGTTTAGAATATATCTACGTGGACAGATAGGTGGATGATATAGCTGCATGTGGACAGATAGGTGGATAAGTGGTGGACCGCCTGGCACCCCGACTGGGTACCTCTGCTAATCGTGCTTCCTAGTAGTCGCCGAGTACCATAAGCACCGCACCAGAAACAATAAGCACTGTAGCTCTACTTAGCCGCCACAGCTTGGCTGGGGTCTTGCCGTCCCTTCTTATCAAAAAATATAACCATTTATAAAACACCCTAAAATACACATAAAATACATGAAACCCCCACAAAAGTCACATCCCCTGATAGCCCCGATCTGGGTGACCAACATATCCAAAAATCACCCAGATCGGTTCAGGGGTGGTGTTTTCCATGGAAGTCCTGTTTTTGAACGACCGCCCATGTGGCTTAAGCCCCAAATAGTTCCATGAAATCAGGGATAGCAGTTGGCCAACTTGTTCACCTTATCCATGCAAATGAATCCACCAAATAGTGCACCTCCAGGTTGTATAGAAACGAACGCAGGCGATTATGGAAGTCCAGCGGTGTTTGGGAGTTTCAATGTCTGATTTTTAGTTCCATGAGCTTGACACCCAAACACCGCTGCCTGCGTTCGCAGGAACAAGATGGCTGCCACCTCGTGGTCGTTCATATGAACTGAGGTGGAAATCGTTACATGGTGTCAATTGGGCTTAACAAGCACACAGGTGGTCCCTGGTTTGTGCAGTTGTAATTTCCCTAAGCCCTTCGGGAACTTAACGAGAACCAAGCCTTTTATAAATTCTTAATTTTTTGTCAATAGAAAAAGAATTAAGGTTAAAAGGTTTAAAACTTAGGTGCTCCAATCACCAATGTGAGTCACTTATTCACATAAAATTAATTACCGTAATACAGTATTACAAAAATTGTGAATGGTGAGAGCACTCTATAAAACTTTACCCTTATTGTACATGGAATAAACACCACTCTGGTAGATCTAAAAACAAGAATAAAAAATATATAGGGTAATAACGTAGCAACTAAATATGTTAAGAACTGCAAATGGTTAAACTCACATGGTCATGAGCCAGCTTTTACCAGTTCTTAACATATTTAGTTGCTACGTTATTACCCTATATATTTTTTATTCTTGGTTTTTAGATCTACAAGAGTGGTCTTTATTTTTTGTGCTAATATAACAGTACAAGTTTGCCTTGCCACAACAGCATTGGCATGCATAAGAATTATATAATCGAGAATGGTGTGGCTTCCAGGAGACACATTTTTTTTTTTTTTTTTTAACGTTTTTGTAGGACGGGATGCATTGGTTATAGTCAGAAGAAAATCTAGAAGGCATGTGTTAGACTTAACATCTGACTGTGTTTGCAGAGACATCGGTCTCATCTGCCCTATCTGGTGCAGAGATCTGTCCCATCTGCCCTATCTGCTCCAAGTGTCCTGTCTCTGGATAACAGGCACTGCCGCTGGGGAGTGGGACCGGCTGTTCCCACTCCCATGAGCTTCCACTGTAGTTGGGGGGGGGGAAAGGGACCAGCTTTCTCCTCTCCCGGTATCTCTTGCTGCCGCTGGGAAGAGAGACCAGTTGTCTCATCTCCCTGTAAGGCGTGCTGCCGCTGGGGAGTAGGACAGACTGTCCCCACTCCTGGTACTTCCAGCTGCGATTGGGGAGAGGGGCCGTGTGGCAGCCACTCCAATAGGAAGAGGGGTTCTGCCGCCAGAGATGTTCTTTTCCCCCTAGTGGGAGTGATGCTGTAAGGCAGAGCAGGAACAGCTCTTACAAGAGCTAGTGATTAAGCACTCCAAGCAGAAGCGAGACAGCTGTTATAGCTTTCTCCCACAAACATGAGACGAGGCTCTATGCTGTGGGACAACTGGTTTTAATGGAGCCACACACTGCCTTTTATGACAATCCCCATGCAAGGGGCACTACACCCTGGACCTGAGAGTAGACTACAGTACAAGCATACATGGGATTACATTGGCACTCAGGTCCAGGACCCTCCAATACAAAATGAGACAATCCCTCCCCTGTGCCTGGGAGATAATTAAGTTGGCATAGTTCCTAATCCAATTATCTCCAGGCAAAAAAAAAACCCCACACATTTCAACAGTACCCCGAAAGTACCCATAATAACCATGGAAACCTCACAAAAGTTACATACCCTGATGGGCTTGATCTGGGTGACCAACATGTCCAAAAATCACCCAGATCGGTTCAGGGGTTTGGGATATCCATAGAAGGTCCATGTGACTTAAGCCCAAAATAGTTACATGGAATCTGTGCTAGCGGTCGGTCAATTTATGTAACATAAAAACGAATAAAATACCAAACATAATTCATAATTGCAGTGTGTAGCTTGCTCACCTCATCCATGCAAACAAATCTACCAAATAGTGCCCCTCCAGGTTTTATAGAAACAAGCGCAGGCATTTATGGAAGTCCAGTGCTGCTCGGTAGTTTGAGTGTCAAATTTTAGTTCCATGAGCTCGACACCCAAACACCGCTACCGGCTTTGGCGGGAACAAGATGGCCGTCACCTTATGGTCGTTCATACAAACTGTGGCCACCCAGACGAACAATTGGAACACTGAAGTGGAAATCGTTACAAGGTGTCAATTGGGCTAAACAAGCACACGGGTGGCATAGGGAAATTACAAGAACCAATGATAGAGCTGCATAGGTGGATGATAGAGCTGCATGTGGACAGATAGGTGGATGATAGAGCTGCATGTGGACAGGTAGGTGGATGATAGAGCTGCATGTGGACAGGTAGGTGGATGATAGAGCTGCATGTGGACAGGTAGGTGGATGATAGAGCTGCATGTGGACAGGCAGGTGGATGATAGAGCCTCATGTGGACAGGCAGGTGGATGATAGAGCCTCATGTGGACAGGCAGGTGGATGATAGAGCCGCATGTGGACAGGCAGGTGGATGATAGAGCCGCATGTGGACAGGCAGGTGGATGATAGAGCCGCATGTGGACAGGCAGGTGGATGATAGAGCCGCATGTGGACAGGCAGGTGGATGATAGAGCCGCATGTGGACAGGCAGGTGGATGATAGAGCCGCATGTGGACAGGCAGGTGGATGATAGAGCCGCATGTGGACAGGCAGGTGGATGATAGAGCCGCATGTGGACAGGCAGGTGGATGATAGAGCCGCATGTGGACAGGCAGGTGGATGATAGAGCCGCATGTGGACAGGCAGGTGGATGATAGAGCCGCATGTGGACAGGCAGGTGGATGATAGAGCCGCATGTGGACAGGCAGGTGGATGATAGAGCCGCATGTGGACAGGCAGGTGGATGATAGAGCCGCATGTGGACAGGCAGGTGGATGATAGAGCCGCATGTGGACAGGCAGGTGGATGATAGAGCCGCATGTGGACAGGCAGGTGGATGATAGAGCCGCATGTGGACAGGCAGGTGGATGATAGAGCCGCATGTGGACAGGCAGGTGGATGATAGAGCCGCATGTGGACAGGCAGGTGGATGATAGAGCCGCATGTGGACAGGCAGGTGGATGATAGAGCCGCATGTGGACAGGCAGGTGGATGATAGAGCCGCATGTGGACAGGCAGGTGGATGATAGAGCCGCATGTGGACAGGCAGGTGGATGATAGAGCCGCATGTGGACAGGCAGGTGGATGATAGAGCCGCATGTGGACAGGCAGGTGGATGATAGAGCCGCATGTGGACAGGCAGGTGGATGATAGAGCCGCATGTGGACAGGCAGGTGGATGATAGAGCCGCATGTGGACAGGCAGGTGGATGATAGAGCCGCATGTGGACAGGCAGGTGGATGATAGAGCCGCATGTGGACAGGCAGGTGGATGATAGAGCCGCATGTGGACAGGCAGGTGGATGATAGAGCCGCATGTGGACAGGCAGGTGGATGATAGAGCCGCATGTGGACAGGCAGGTGGATGATAGAGCCGCATGTGGACAGGCAGGTGGATGATAGAGCCGCATGTGGACAGGCAGGTGGATGATAGAGCCGCATGTGGACAGGCAGGTGGATGATAGAGCCGCATGTGGACAGGCAGGTGGATGATAGAGCCGCATGTGGACAGGCAGGTGGATGATAGAGCCGCATGTGGACAGGCAGGTGGATGATAGAGCCGCATGTGGACAGGCAGGTGGATGATAGAGCTGCATGTGGACAGGCAGGTGGATGATAGAGCTGCATGTGGACAGGCAGGTGGATGATAGAGCTGCATGTGGACAGGCAGGTGGATGATAGAGCTGCATGTGGACAGGCAGGTGGATGATAGAGCCTGCCTGGATTGGCTGGGTATTGGACATTTTGTTTTGGACATGGCAAATGTATCACTACATCAGGTTACATTAATAAAATGTATTTAAGTATTAAAAGTCGCAGTTAGGATTTCTTTGGTTAGAAACTGTCTCTTGGCTGGGAAATGAAAATATTTTACTACCACGCTGTCAATTTCACTACAGTCTCTCCCAGAACGATTAATGAGCCGTCATTGTCAGCAGATTGTGCTTTCTTACTTTGCTATCTTTTGTTGCCGTTTGAAAGATATAAATATATATATAATGCTTTTTATTAATTCTCACAGCACATACGATTACTCGCCTTCAGTAAAATCCGACCAAGAAAGGACTGGTAAAAGCAGTGCAAAAAGTCTTTATGGTGAGTAAAAAAGAGAATTTTTTTTATCATTTTGATATCCCAAAACGTGCACGTTGCGTTTGTCTTCTGTAGAATAGGTTTTACCAGCTTTTAGTATGTAATAAAGTTACATAGCTGAAAAGAGACTTGCGTCCATCAAGTTCAGCCTTCCTCACATATGTTGTTGCTGTTAATCCAAAAGAAGGCAAAAAACCTAGTCTGAAGCACTTCCAATTTTGCAACAAACTAGGAAAAGAAATTCCTTCTTGACCCCAAAATAGCAGACAGACGTCTCCTTGGATCAAGCAGCTATTACCCAACTAATTAGAAATTATATCCCTGTATGTTATGTTTTTGGAAGCATTTATCCAATTGCAGTTTAAACATCTGTATAGACTCTGATAAAACCACCTCTTCAGGCAGAGAATTCCATATTCTTATTGCTCTTACTGTAAAAAAACCCTTTCCTTTGCCTTAGATGAAATCTCCTTTCTTCAAGCCTAAATGTATTTCTCTTATTTCATTTTACTGAACAGAGTCCAGTACGATACAGGAGCAATCTAACAATGTTATGAATTTGTATATTTAGTGTTCTGTGAACGGTTACACTCTGGGTCTCCCCTTTGGAAAGTAAAACTAAATGTAAACTCCCCTTCAATCCAGCTGCATCATGACATGGGGATAGGGTCGACTCTAGGAACAATATAATGGGGGTGCACTAATAATTTCCACTGGGGCAAGAGGTGTTTTGTCGTGGTGTGGTGCCAGCATTCTGAGTGTGCTGGTGTCTGACACCAAATTTGCACAGAATTCACTTTATCCACCTCCCCTAAACAAGCTAACCCAATTAAAGCCTATCAGTGATTGGCTAGTAATGCCTATTCTCCAGAGCAAAAGAAAAATAACTATAATTTTATTAAATCCCTAATGATAGAACAAACCCCAAAAAGAGTAATATAGTGTGAATAAAGTATAAAGAGAGGAAAAAACCCCAAAAAGAGTAATATAGTGTGAATAAAGTATAAAGAGAGGAAAAAACCCCAAAAAGAGTAATATAGTGTGAATAAAGTATAAAGAGAGGAAAAAACCCAAAAAAGAGTAATATAGTGTGAATAAAGTATAAAGAGAGGAAAAAACCCAAAAAAGAGTAATATAGTGTGAATAAAGTATAAAGAGAGGAAAAAACCCAAAAAAGAGTAATATAGTGTGAATAAAGTATAAAGAGAGGAAAAAACCCAAAAAAGAGTAATATAGTGTGAATAAAGTATAAAGAGAGGAAAAAACCTCAAAAGAGTAATATAGTGTGAATAAAGTATAAAGAGAGGAAAAAACCCAATAAGAGTAATATAGTGTGAATAAAGTATAAAGAGAGGAAAAAACCTCAAAAGAGTAATATAGTGTGAATAAAGTATAAAGAGAGGAAAAAACCCACAAAAAGAGTAATATAGTGTGAATAAAGTATAAAGAGAGGAAAAATCCAAAAAGAGTAATATAGTGTGAATAAAGTATAAAGAGAGGAAAAAACCCCAAAAAGAGTAATATAGTGTGAATAAAGTATAAAGAGAGGAAAAAACCCCAAAAGAGTAATATAGTGTGAATAAAGTATAAAGAGAGGAAAAAACCACAAAAAGAGTAATATAGTGTGAATAAAGTATAAAGAGAGGAAAAACCCCAAAAAGAGTAATATAGTGTGAATAAAGTATAAAGAGAGGAAAAACCCCCAAAAGGTTGTGATTAAAATAGGACTAACTGCTTGGATAAGTATCCATGATAGTTGGGTACAGGCAGAGATTAATATACTCAATACAATGTTGTAAAGTATCTTTTTCAATTGCAACAACTGTTCGATCTGTGTCTGCCACGTACGGGATACTGTCAAATAGGTAAACTCTTGGATATTATCCAAATGAAAGCAATAGAAATCCCCCTTATTGGAAGGTTCGAAGTACCTATGGAAAAAGGGTGTTCCTGGTCACATTTATAAATGTTGATATCTGTATACCTGGGGGTTAACCAACGAGTACATAAATAGAAAAGAAGGATGATGACAGTAAGAATAAAGGGATATTTGGGAATGATGGCAGCAAAACCCAGATTGAATCTGCAACAAACGGGAAAACTAGCAATTCGATGCACTCATCCCAATACAGTGATAAACTAAACTTAAAGGACCACTATAGTGCCAGGGAAACACCCTCAGGGACCCCCTCCCGCCGGGCTGGATGGAGAGTAAAGGGTTAACTTACCTTTATTCCAGCGCCGGGCGGGGAGCTCTCCTCCTCCTCTCCGCCTCCGATCCTCCCTGCGCGCGCATTCAGCTGATCTCCTAGGAAAACATTTAGAATGCTTTCCTATGGACGCTTGCGTGCTCTCACTGTGATTTTCACAGTGAGAATCACGCAAGCGCCTCTAGCGGCTGTCAGTGAGACAGCCACTAGAGGATTTAGAGGCTGGATTAACCCATTTATAAACATAGCAGTTTCTCTGAAACTGCTATGTTTATAAAAAAAAAGGGTTAATCCTAGAGGGACCTTGCACCCAGACCACCTCATTAAGCTGAAGTGGTCTGGGTGCCTATAGTGGTCCTTTAATACATTGGTGAAAGGCAAGCTATAAGTCTGGCTTGCTAAGAGGGGAGAAAATAAGGTTTACTTAGTGCATCAGCGATCCTGACTAACGATATCCGGGTCCTGGGATGACCGTTTGAGTAGCCCAAGTAGAAATCCCTTCCAACACTCTGGTCTTAAACACTAAATGCTGCATCCGTAGTAGCAATAGAAGACCTATCAAAGTGTGCAGGGACATCCCTGTTCCACGTTAAATTAGTCAGACACCTTAGCGAGGAAGAAATCCTTGATGTTATTCTCTAAAGGGGATTAGGTAGCCCTATTCTGACTCAAAGTTACCAATGAAGGCTATAGTAAATATTCAAAAAGGTAAACCTCCCAGTGGGCCCCTCCTTGAAATGAGGAGAGACTAGAGTAAAAAGCAGTTCGCCTAAGTGAAAAGAATCTGCAGTAACTGGAGAACTGGGCCGACGCACCTTTCGGCAACCTAATGGGCCTTTCGGCGACCTAATGCATCTTTGTCAAGAGCTGACTGTCGGATTCCCACGCTGCTTTTTAAACCCAATATGGCACGCCCCTTGGGTCTATGACATCAACAGTAATGACCAATGGTATCCCTACATGGGCGTGTCACTTGAGAAGAGCGACGTGTATCTAATGAGGGAAAAGAATTAACTAATGAAGTGCCAAAAGGCTGAGTTGAAGTCCCATATCAGAGACATTATCTCAATCCCTAAATGGAGCAAGTGTCCAAACGTCCCTCAGTGGGGATTATTAAATAGTATATTCGTTCTAAGAGAGAGGATCATTTGATCGTTATGGGAACACAGACATCATAACGGTATAAATTGATGCCAGAATTCTGGGCTTGTCACTGGGATATCAATAAGAATCTTTTCTGAACAAAAATGAGGGTAAATATAGTGAAGTTACCCTAAATATCGGGCAGACATAAATCAATACATGGGTTCTAATTGTGAGAAAAAAGTAAGCCAATATGATGGTATTTAGTCCCAGTTGTGAAACGATATAAACGGTTCACTTTGAGATCTAAAGTACTATGATCGTGGTGTAAATCACCCTTTTCGATAAAGGTTTCTTATGGATCTCAGTCTATTTTGCTTAACTGGTTATTGTTAATTATCTCTATTAAGGAGATTTTTTTTAGATACATTCCTGATTTACTATCCTGATGTGGGTTTGCCATATTTAAGGACACTACATAAGGGAGCTATCTGCTAAACTGCTCCTTAATTTTTGAAATTCTACATACAGGTACCAATCTAGAGTTATCTACTAAACAGCTGAAAAATCAAAATTAAGAAAACCCTGTGTATTCTGATCTTTCAGTTGTTTAATAGATAACTCCCTTATGTGGACACACCGTTTTGCAGACAATCACAGACATGGACACACAATCACATTCAGTATGCCGCATGTTGTGGCACTCAACTAAAATTTCTATCCTTAGTGCCTCCTTACAAGGGTGGACCGTTCCCAGCTTATCAATAAGTTGGACCGGGCACATATAGATGGCGTTTAGGTAGATTTTATTGGAAAACCATAGAATGTTATGGCTCAGACAGGTTTAATAAAGACTATATATATGTGCCCGGTTTAACTTTCCTCATGATTATATATGCACACAGACACATTCATACACACACACACACACAACCATTCCTAGACATACACGATTTTGGATTTGTTGTTTATTTATTAAGATATCCACTCAGACTCCCTTCCTTTTTATGGAAGGGCTAGAGTGGATCCTCTTCCTGGTGGCCAGTGGCTTGCAGCTGGGATCCTCTTCCTGGTGGCCAGTGGCTTGCAGCTGGTATCCTCTTCCTGGTGGCCAGTGGCTTGCAGCTGGGATCCTCTTCCCGGTGGCCAGTGGCTTGCAGCTGGGATCCTCTTCCCGGTGGCCAGTGGCTTGCAGCTGGGATCCTCTTCCCGGTGGCCAGTGGCTTGCAGCTGGGATCCTCTTCCTGGTGGCCAGTGGCTTGCAGCTGGGATCCTCTTCCTGGTGGCCAGTGGCTTGCAGCTGGAATCCTCTCCCTGGTGGCCAGTGGCTTGCAGCTGGGATCCTCTCCCTGGTGTCCTAGAATTAGAATGATGTGCGGCACTGAGAGTTGAACTATCCCACTGCAGTGCGCACAGCCTATTACTGGTGTACGAATAATATAGGTCCTGCCAGTAAATGTGAAGCCTTGCTTTTTATCTGACCGCCTTTCACAGAATGCCGGAGAACGCAGCTAATAAGCTTTACTGGTTGCCCAGAGTTATGATGCTCCGTGGGGTTTAAGTGGGTCAGTCACCAAATTCCTACTAAGTTGTGGGGGTGCAAGGTTTTTATCTATTCATAATCTGACATAGAGTGCAAACAATTTGGCTTCCAGGTAAATGACTCATTCGAACCCTTAAAATCGGGGACCTGTGCCAGGGTGTAGGATTGATTCCCCTTTTTAACTGCAGTGGGTCAGTTCCACTAGTGTCCACAAAGTGTGGCAGCTAGTTTGTGGTAAGACGTGTCTGTTTGCGTTACTCCTGAATTAAGATCCTGTGCTTTTCTACCTTCTGATAGGAGGAGACGGGATATTTTTCTTTCGATCTTCATCCAAACACAAAAAGAAAGGTAGAATGCAATGCTTGCGTTGTGTGTGCTCATTATGTGTAGTGTATTTGCATGGAGTTGCTGTGTTTTCGTGTCTGTGTAAACCCCAGTCTCTCAGTCCTAGCTTGAAAGGTTGAAAAATGAATTCTGCATTAACTCCTGCAAGTAAGAATGAGAAAATAAAAAAGCTTTAAAAAGTAGTAAACCTCCTATTTATTCCAGCGCCAAGACTGGCTCCTCGCTGCAGCCTGACCCTTCCACCATATCTCTGGTCCAATACAATGTTTCTCATAGAGAAGCACTGTGGCCCTATTTCTGCCTGAATAGCCACACTCCACCAATCCGATGTTTGTCAGAGAAGCACTGTGGCCCTATGGTGCCTGAATCTCCCTCTCCACCAATCCAATGTTTCTCATAGAGAAGCACTGTGGCCCTATGGTGCCTGAATAGCCACACTCCACCAATCTGATGTTTGTCAGAGAGAAGCACTGTGGCCCTATGGTGCCTGAATAGCCACACTCCACCAATCTGATGTTTGTCAGAGAGAAGCACTGTGGCCCTATGGGGCCTGAATCTCCCTCTCCACCAATCCGATGTTTCTCATAGAGAAGCACTGTGGCCCTATGGTGCCTGAATAGCCACACTCCACCAATCTGATGTTTGTCAGAGAGAAGCACTGTGGCACTATGGTGCCTGAATAGCCACACTCCACCAATCTGATGTTTGTCAGAGAGAAGCACTCTGGCCCTATGGTTCATGTGCCAGAATAGCCACTGTAACGGCACCCCCAGGCATAAAAGGGGGTTAACAACCGTTTAGGCGATATTCCCCTTTCAGATGCACAGGCAGCTACTGCAATCACCAATCTCCCGAACTGCAAACACACAAATTCTCCAACTCCCGAACTGGAACCATACGAATCCTCCAACTCACGAACAGGAAACACACGCATGCTGTTAAACAGCCGAACAGGAAAGACCATACCAACAGCTTACACTCCTGGCAGTCGCACTGTAACCGCATACAATCCAATTCCCCCCAAGAACGAGACGACACTTTGTTTGAGGATCAAGCAGAACTGATTTACTGGGGCTACCTGCCCGGCTTTTATGCAGGTCTCCCACCTGCTGGACACTCCCCTAGGGGACCAGATGGGAAACTGGGACACAAAGGGTAAAAGGACCAATCACAAGCTTACACATTTAAACAAATCCCACAATGCATTGCAATCCCTCCTCTGTCCTGGAGATAATTGGGAAGTAATCCAGTTATCTCCAAGGACAGAGGCAAAACTCCATTAGCCACATGTTGGCAAAAATACTTAAAATTACAGTGTTACAATTACTGTATAAAACATATACATTCAACATATCCCCAGATAGCTTAGATCTAAGCGCACATTATTACCGAATGGCGCTCAGATCATATACATACAGGTCAATCGTCACGGAGCCAAAGTCTTTCCTATAGTCTTTTGGTATACGAATGGGCTCCATGGCTTAGCTATCTGGGGTAACACTGCTCACATAGGAAAAATAAAAGGTTTTTAATGCAGGGCCATAGTCCAGCGGCAAGAGGTGGGCAACCAGGCTCCTCCAGTGGCCAGTGGCGAGGTTGGTTCCGCCACAGCCACACTTAACCGAACCAATGTTTTTCACTGAGAAAAGTTGAATCCAGTGTTTATCAATGGGAAGCATTAGACGAGTTTGTCTTCATGCTGTGATCAAAGATTTTCAATTTTTAGCATTTTTTTTTTTCAATATATTATTAATGACTTGCTCCAGTACAGAGTAAGCCACGATAACCATAAATGATATTGCAGATAAAATCTAACATATAACATGAGCATCATCTGTAGAATCCGTTCAACCCTTGGGAGTCACAAGTTCAATTTCTAGCAGTGTTGACTCAGCCCTTCATCCTTCCGATGTGTACCATAGTAAAATCCAGGACGTACGTGGAAACCAGAGAATATCTGAATGTACCTTTACTGGTTAAATACTCTGTTAATATTATTTTGTAAATTTAAAGGGACACTATAGTCACCAAAACAACTTTAGCTTAATGAAGCAGTTTGTGTATTGATCATGTCCCTGCAGTTTCACTGCGCAATTCTCTATTTATGAATTAAATCACTTTATTTCTGCACCCTAGTCACACCTCCCTGCATGTGACTTGCACACTTCCTGTAACGAGTTATTCTTATTATCAGCGCCACTTATATAGCGCCAACAGATTCCGTAGCGCTTTACAATATATCTAATGTTTATACTTCCTTTATTGCAAATTCTTATATTCATCCCATGGATACCAATGTTGGGTGTTTGTGGCCAGCTCTTCCCAGGGAGGCTATGGTGTCCTATGCTGCCTTGATCTCTTCTATCCTTTCAAACCAACTCTGTGTAGAGGGCATGTCTGGCATCTTTCAGAGGGCAGGTATAAGCAGCATTCATCTACATCTACAGTCTTCTGCAAGATAAAGGGCCTTTCTCCTAAGCCCAGACCTTCTGTTACCACAAATGTCTGTGGATGATCCTGTCAACAGTATACTGCCTTTTTCTCTGAGGTCCAGGGGACAAATACTTCAAAGTAAGTCAAGATGTTACTCATGGAAGTACTATTTTTTTCCCCCATTTTCTTTTCCTTTGAAGTTGGTTGGCAGTAACATTTATTTATTTATTGTGTTTGGGGTCCGGTTATCTCACAGATGTTTACGCATCACCAGCTCAAGGAAAATGTTCAGATCCTTTTAAATTTCTTGAAAGGGGAAAAGCTCCTGATTCAGAAAGAGGCGAACGAGTCTAAAAATGTTCTAAGTCCAGCATAAATACCAGTAGATTTATTACAAGCACTTAAAAATTGAGGTGCTCGATTGTTTGAAGAGTCTGTTACAAGGAAAATACTGTTTGGCAAAAATAGACTTGAAGGACAAATACAAAACAATCCCAATACGCCAAGATCAGTTTTCTGGGTCTGTGCATCATTGAAAGAAATAGATGACAATACCAACCTGAAGGGTGGAATTTATTGGACTTATTAACACAAATGTATAGTTTGACAAAGAAGTAAAAAATAATTTGAAAATCTATCAGGTTACTTATAGTATTGAGAATTTTAGTGTTGTGAATCTCATGTCTGCTTCAATTTAGCTGGTTATTTAAAGCAGTGGTACATTTTCGAGGTATTCAAAGGGCAAACATCTACAAAGAGGCCATTCTTACTCAGACAAAATATCCCTGCCCATAGAATTAATTGAGATGTTGAAACAAGTTGACTCTTGGAATTGGAGGGCCATTTTCCTTTAATATCCAGAAGTTATGAAGTTGAATGCAAGCTTAGTTGCACAAGGCACGCACTGTGGAGAAATCTCAAAAGAGGAACATGGTTGAAAAATAAAATCTTCATTTAGATTGCCTAGAGTTGCTGAAGGTTCCTTTGTGTTACAAAGTCAGGTGAAGGTCAAAGCCCAATGTTACGAATGTACATCTTTTTGGCATTTATTCTAGGCCTGTTGAATGTAGTAGCAGACTAGAATTGGAGACATCTACAGGATTGCTAAATACACATGCATGTTAAGATGTTGAACCAATTATGCAGACCGTTTTGAAATGGATCTTTGATTCTTTAAATCACCAGTTGCAGAAGTTCTTCAGTTGACGCTTAGACCTAGATGCAATGGGTCTAGATTTATTTATTTATCGCAAGGCTGGCCTTACAAGTACAATGCCAATAAGCAACACTTGTACTAATAACACCCATGCGACCAACACAACCTTGGTTCCCACATCTTCACAAGATGAGAATGAATTCCCAAATTGGAAAGACATTCTGAGAGATTCGCAAGACCGATCTCTTCCTTTGATTCAAGAAAGTCAACCAACATTGATCGCTTGGACAAAATGGTTTTAACTGGGGATTTTAATTATCAATGTAAGATCTCATTTGGTTTGCAAGCTCAAGTCTCCGTCAATGATCATAAGCTTTATATACTTCTGTTTTTAGCAAGGCAAAGCTTACAAGACCATCAATGTGCACAGGTATTTTGGCTACTTGTGTTTTATTAAACAATCTGGTGGGAAGACTTACTTTGGTTTGCAGACCAATGAAAGTTCCCATCTGAAGAGATCACTGCCACTGGGGATGATGTTAATTCATCTTCTCTTTATTTCAGTCTTGGGAAGATGACGAATCTTCAACCCCTTAAGGACACATGACATGTGTGACATGTCATGAGTCCCTTTTAGTCCAGAAGTTTGGCCCTTAAGGCACCATGTTATGTCTTATTTTGGTCAAACAAATCTCGGATGTCAAAGCTTTGGATATTTATAACAGAAGGTTTACACTGAGGCGTTAATTTTACCATTTCAAAAGAAATATAATATCAATTAAGTTTTTTTCTTTTTTTTCTTTGTGACTTAAATAAATAAAAAAAAAAAAATGTATTAAAGGCTGGAGGCAAGTATTATCCCACCTCTTTAACCCCTTAAGGACCAAACTTCTGGAATAAAAGGGAATCATGACATGTCAGACACGTCATGTGTCCTTAAGGGGTTAAAGGGAAACTGTAGTGCCAGGAAAACACTGGCCTCCCCCACTCCGAGGTGCAGAAGGGGTTAATAATCACTTACCTGGGTCGAGGTCTGCTCCGTCCACGCTCAACCCCCGCCGCAGGCAGGAGACCTAATGTGTGTGCGAGGCAATGGCTGTGCGCGCTTTAGGATTTCCCCCTTAGAAAAGCTTTATTCAATGCTTTCCTATGGGGATTCCGGCGACATTTCTAATACTCTCCAGAACATGGTCTCATTCCAAAGACTGTGTTCTTGGATCTGTTTATAAAGGGTCATGTGAACATCTTCAGTGCTGATTGGTGGACTTAAGATTCCTTTACTTTTTTTTTGCAACTTTTATTTGATGCTCTGCAGATTAATAATTACATTTATAGTTATAAATAAATAAATCTGACATTTTTATAGCTGTGATTCTGGAATACAATGCAGATTTATTAATGAATTTATTTTGTAACCATATGTGAGATGGTGGAATGGAGTTAAAGTATTTTCACAGATGTCTTGGCTGTTGTTTTCTTTTTCTTCTGTTTTAAGTCTTGTTTGTTTGACTTAAGTCTATTTTTTTTTTCTTTACAGAACAAAGGAGAAACTATGCTCGCGATACATCCAGCATCATATCGGACCGCTCCCAGTATCACGTCGAGGTAATATCTTCACCATTCAATGATTGATTTTAATAAGCCCAGAATATTGTGCCGGACCTAACATGCCATTTACACCATTTACCCCCATTTCTTACATGCCTTTAGCTTGGTGACCCCCAAGTTACCATATTTAAATCCAGTCTTCCATCTTAATAATAATGATAATAATAAATAAGTTTGCAAAACCCTTTCATTCGAATCTGCCCTGTGCCAGAGGTGCTGTAATAATCAGTTTATTAGGGGCGCTTGCATTGGAAATTGCTTGGAATAAATAGAGGGACTTGGGGTAAACGGAGACCATGACATTGGGAGAATGAGTGGGATGATTGGATCTGGCTGTCAATATGAATTGTGGGAAATAGGGGACAGGTGCAGTAATGGAACCGGCAATGAATATGGACTGGGGTGGTTGGGGGTAATGGAACCGGCCATGATTATGGACTGGGGTGGTTGGGGGTAATGGAACCGGCCATGAATATGGACTGGGGTGGTTGGGGGTAATGGAACCGGCCATGAATATGGACTGCGGTGGTTGGGGGTAATGGAACCGGCCATGAATATGGACTGGGGTGGTTGGGGGTAATGGAACCGGCCATGAATATGGACTGGAGTGGTTGTAGGTAATGGAACCGGCCATGAAAATGGACTGGGGTGGTTGGGGTTAATGGAACTGGCCATGAATATGGACTGGGGTGGTTGGGGGTAATGGAACCGGCCATGAATATGGACTGGGGTGGTTGGGGGTAATGGAACCGGCCATGAATATGGACTGGGGTGGTTGGGGGTAATGGAACCGGCCATGAATATGGACTGGGGTGGTTGGGGGTAATGGAACCGGCCATGAATATGGACTGGGGTGGTTGGGGGTAATGGAACCGGCCATGAATATGGACTGGGGTGGTTGGGGGTAATGGAACCGGCCATGAATATGGACTGGGGTGGTTGGGGGTAATGGAACCGGCCATGAATATGGACTGGGGTGGTTGGGGGTAATGGAACCGGCCATGAATATGGACTGGGGTGGTTGGGGGTAATGGAACCGGCCATTAATATATGGACTGGGGTGGTTGTAGGTAATGGAACCGGCCATTAATATATGGACTGGGGTGGTTGTAGGTAATGGAACCGGCCATTAATATATGGACTGGGGTGGTTGTAGGTAATGGAACCGGCCATGAATATGGACTGGGGTGGTTGGGGGTAATGGAACCGGCCATGAATATGGACTGGGGTGGTTGGGGGTAATGGAACCGGCCATGAATATGGACTGGGGTGGTTGGGGGTAATGGAACCGGCCATGAATATGGACTGGGGTGGTTGGGGGTAATGGAACCGGCCATGAATATGGACTGGGGTGGTTGGGGGTAATGGAACCGGCCATGAATATGGACTGGGGTGGTTGGGGGTAATGGAACCGGCCATGAATATGGACTGGGGTGGTTGGGGGTAATGGAACCGGCCATGAATATGGACTGGGGTGGTTGGGGGTAATGGAACCGGCCATGAATATGGACTGGGGTGGTTGGGGGTAATGGAACCGGCCATGAATATGGACTGGGGTGGTTGGGGGTAATGGAACCGGCCATGAATATGGACTGGGGTGGTTGGGGGTAATGGAACCGGCCATGAATATGGACTGGGGTGGTTGGGGGTAATGGAACCGGCCATGAATATGGACTGGGGTGGTTGGGGGTAATGGAACCGGCCATGAATATGGACTGGGGTGGTTGGGGGTAATGGAACCGGCCATGAATATGGACTGGGGTGGTTGGGGGTAATGGAACCGGCCATGAATATGGACTGGGGTGGTTGGGGGTAATGGAACCGGCCATGAATATGGACTGGGGTGGTTGGGGGTAATGGAACCGGCCATGAATATGGACTGGGGTGGTTGGGGGTAATGGAACCGGCCATGAATATGGACTGGGGTGGTTGGGGGTAATGGAACCGGCCATGAATATGGACTGGGGTGGTTGGGGGTAATGGAACCGGCCATGAATATGGACTGGGGTGGTTGGGGGTAATGGAACCGGCCATGAATATGGACTGGGGTGGTTGGGGGTAATGGAACCGGCCATGAATATGGACTGGGGTGATTGGGGGTAATGGAACTGAAACTAATCGAAATGTGGGTATGCAGAGAACTTTTAAAGTGTCTGCAAAGATAACAGATTTTACCAATATGATTTTAAACAAAGTGTGTGAAAAACACTTGTAAGAACATACACTGTGAACCCAAATGGTAATAGATATAAGGTAATAGATATAAGGTGCAAAACATGAAAAATATATTTGCACTCCTTAGTAGATCAAATAATCTACAGAACAGACACAAACTAGTGCAATACAGCAAATAGTAAATCAAACAAGAAAAATGTTTGTAGGAATATCACTCACAATTCTGGAGTAGTTATAGTACCTCTCCGGACTCACAGGCTCAGGGAGGATCAGACACTTGAGATCGTTGGATCCAAGTAGTAGAGGTTCATGGAACCGGCCATGAATATGGACTTGGCTGGTTGGGGTACCTGGTGTAATGGAACCGGCCATGAATATGGACTTGGCTGGTTGGGGTACCTGGTGGTGATGGAACTGCCCATGAATATGGACTTGGCTGGTTGGGGTACCTGGTGGTAATGGAACCGGCCATGAATATGGACTTGGCTGGTTGGGGTACCTGGTGGTAATGGAACCGGCCATGAATATGGACTTGGCTGGTTGGGGTACCTGGTGGTGATGGAACTGCCCATGAATATGGACTTGGCTGGTTGGGGTACCTGGTGGTGATGGAACTGCCCATGAATATGGACTTGGCTGGTTGGGGTACCTGGTGTAATGGAACCGGCCATGAATATGGACTTGGCTGGTTGGGGTACCTGGTGGTAATGGAACCGGCCATGAATATGGACTTGGCTGGTTGGGGTACCTGGTGGTGATGGAACTGCCCATGAATATGGACTTGGCTGGTTGGGGTACCTGGTGGTGATGGAACTGCCCATGAATATGGACTTGGCTGGTTGGGGTACCTGGTGGTAATGGAACCGGCCATGAATATGGACTTGGCTGGTTGGGGTACCTGGTGGTGATGGAACTGCCCATGAATATGGACTTGGCTGGTTGGGGTACCTGGTGGTGATGGAACTGCCCATGAATATGGACTTGGCTGGTTGGGGTACCTGGTGGTAATGGAACCGGCCATGAATATGGACTTGGCTGGTTGGGGTACCTGGTGTAATGGAACCGGCCATGAATATAACATGCAGAGTGCGCAGTTTGAGTGTAAATCTCTTAGATGCTGTTAAACACCCGTGTAAAATCTCCTTAACACACACCAAAATACTACAACAGCAATATATGCAATAGGTGGAGAAATAGATCACTTCTCTAAGGCTCGGTATGAATGATTCTCTATAGGGAAAACAAACACAATAGTGCAGACCTATCTGTACATAATACAAAAAGAAAAGTCCTGCGCTCACTCCCATCACTCCTGGGCGGCAGCAACGACCACAGTACACATCAGCCCCAATATATAGTAAAAACCAAAGAGAAAAAAAAATTACCTGCGCTCTCTCCTTAATCCCTATGTATATTTAGACAAATGAAGGTTATTTAGTTGCTCCAATGGCCATTGGAGGGATGCCCGCCTGCCAACGTCAAGGCAGACCCCCCTAGGCAGGTCCTACACTGACCCTTCACTTTGCTTCCTTGAGCTTCTAGCAAATATATCTCTAATGATACAGAGAGGGGTATTTTTTCTATACACCCCTATATACTTATTAACCCTTAATAGGGAACACATGGGATGGGCGGCAGCATTGTAACCAGGCTGTGTGATACAATATACATGGGGATTAAGGAGAGAGCGCAGGTAACTTTTTTTCCTTTGGTTTTTACGATCTGTACATAAGACTATAGACCAATAGTAGCATATAATCACAGTCACAAACTTAGAACCAGTTAATGGCACAGTCAGCGATTTTTGTAAATCCTGATTCCTCTTCTAGAAGATGTCTTGCAAGTATTTTAACGCTATATCAATGGGGAAAAAGCTAGATCATAATACAGAAAAAGGGGAATGCACTTTCCCTAAAATAGGGATACCCTCTGTCAATAAATATGGGAACCACTGCGCTGCGTACCACAACCACCTACAAAAAACATTAAACTTTTTGTTCAAAAATAAAAACCAACCAATAAAAGTTAAAAATATAATGTATTGATCCTTGTGTATATACAAGGCTATTCTTTACAGCAATATTTGCAATTTCTGTTAATATCAGAAAAAAAATAAACAAATACATTTAAAACTGGGGAAAAAACTGCAAACATTTTTTATAAAATTTTAATATAAGAAAAAAAATTACTGGGGCTTGCACTTCCCTGTAATAACGTCCTCTGTCCTCTGTACCCTGTCAGGCTTTCCAGCAGTTTATAAGGGAGTTTAGTACAAATAAATAAAATAGGTTTTACTTCACCTGTTCAGAGCCTGTTTTTTAAATCGATTACCTTCTCTAGTCAGTGTGAACTTGATTTTGTGAGGAGGCTTAACCTATCATGCGCCCAAGAACGCTACTCTAGGAGAGCTGCAATTAAACGGAAAGCAGAAGGAACATAACCCTATGCCCAGAGAGAGGAGATACAAGAGCCGGAGAATATATATAAGAAAGCAATAAATGTAGCTGCACTCACAGTTGGAGATTAAAATCTTCAATGCTTTATTCAGTTCACTAAAAAAGGATCAGCGTTTTAGTAACGTGTATAACAATATAACGTGCATACGAAAGTGATTAGAAGGGCTTAGAGCCTAAGGCCTAATCAGTGCTGAAGAATAAAGAAGGAATGATGAATAAACAAATAGAATAGCTGATTCAGCCCTTATAGAACGTTACCAAAATTGTATAGAGAACAACCAATGCTAAGCTATAGGAGAAATCGGAACCTTAAGGATCTTTTAGTTCACACTAATCCCAGCAAAAGCTATCTACCATCTAAGAGCCATCAAAACCGTGGCTCCGTTCGCTGTCTTGGCTGCGTGACATGCAGCCATATGGTACCCATTCGTATTTTCAGTCATCCCCACACAAACAAAAAATATGAGATCAAGCATACTATTACCTGCTAAACCACGCATGTGATATACAAGTTGACCTGTCCATGCGGTCTCTCATATATCAGAAAAACTGAAACCGCCTTGTGCGAAAGGATAAGAGGACATAGATCCAGCGCAAGGCTTGCCTGTAGAGACGGGAAAACGGACAAGCCAGTGGCAAAACATTTTTTACATCAAAACCATCCACTGGCTGCACTGAAGTTTACAGGTATCGAGCACGTACCCATATCTTTGAGAGGCGGCGACCGTGGCAAGCTATTACTGAACCGAGAGGCATACTGGATCTACGAACTGGGCACTCTTCACCCCAAGGGACTAAACAAAACTATCCCCTTTTTTTCATTTTTACTTTTTTTTTTATTTTATCATTATTCTTTTCTGAGCTGTATCTCATTTTTCATGAGCCATACTGTACGAGTTTTAGACGCTTTTGATGTGTTCCTCTGCTTGCTGCTGATTTTATAGCCCTTGGTTTTGCATTTTTTTTTGTATATGTTTTATAGCACTCTGATACCCAGCCATTACAAAAAAATATATATAAATTATTTATATATATATATATATATATATATATATATCATTATTTTTTGAATAGGTATTTTATATTAATTTGGTTAATTTACGAGTTTGTTTTTCTTTTTGACAAAATTGGGAATATTCTATGATTAGAAGGTAACTCGTATCTCCATACTGAGATGACTATTCTTTATAGTAGAAAAAATGTTTTCCCAAAAACTTTTGGCTAGGTTATCATAAAGTTGAGTGCTTTTTTTATTTATTGATGTTTAGTAATGTATGAGCATCTGTTATTTGAAGCACTAGTCACTTTGTTTCCAACACGTTTTGCACTTTATAGCTAATACTATAATCACTTAATGCACTTTATTTTTCCAGCACTGTCACTTGAAATGCAGTATTAGTCCCTTATTATGCAGGGACAGCACACTTTAATGTTGTGCTTTAGCACTCGATATTTTAACAGTTCTATAAGGGCCGAATCAGCTATTCTATTTGTTTATTCATCATTCCTTCTTTATTCTTCAGCACTGATTGTGCCTTAGGCTCTAAGCCCTTCTGATCACTCTCGTATGCACGTTATATTGTTATACACGTTACTATAGGAATGTTTGCACGCAATGACGTCACCTAGGGGGCGGAGCTATCACACGCATGCGCCCGGCACTCAGCAGAACGCTGATGGCTACACACCTCACCTGGGGTAAGTTAGTTACTTTATATTCACTCATGTTTCCAATTTAGCACGTATATATTTGAGTTTTTTTTGTCTCTATTTGTGTTTTGATCCTGAGGAAAGTCCACAAGCTGGACTGAAACGTTGATCCTTTTTTAATGAATTGAATAAAGCATTGAAGATTTATTGCTTTCTTGGATATTTGAACCTTGGCTGGCACCCGGCAATGACATTTTGTACCCTTATAGCTTGAGTGCAAGGATTCTTCCTGTGTGATATCTCTATCTATATATCAGTGGGGTCAGGGGTCAGAGACAGCCAATTACAGCCAGAGGACCAAACTTCTGGAATAAAAGGTAATCGTGACATGTCACACATGTCATGTGTCCTTAAGGGGTTAAACCCAAATTACCCTTTTGCCAGTGCCCTGTCGTGGTTTCCCCTAGCTGGTTATCCGAGAGTGTGTTCCTGATCGTGTGTTTTCCGGTATTTGACTTTGGCTTCGTTTTGACTTCTGGCTATCCTCATCGTTGCATCTCATTCTGTGTCCCTGACCGCGGCTAGTATTTTGACTATTCTCAGGTACGTTAAGTCCGGCCATTCTCTGGTCCGCTTAGACTTTATCCTTAGTCTTTAGGTGTGATACAATTCTCTGTGCTGGATCAACTATAATCCTGACAGTGTCTTTAATATCCGGAACTACAGCAGAATTCCATTGACGTGGAAGAGCCATAATTCAGGTGTTGGCGTGATTATGGAGTTGTCAATAAGTTTAATCAAAGTAAGAATGTTATCCCAGTAAGACTTTTAGTGTTGATAGTGAAGACTTGAATGTATGGTATATTAAGGGAATACAATTTGGAACTAAAGTATAAAAGGAGGGGAAAAAGCGTAGGGGTAAGGAAATTAATCGAAACCAAACCTGACAGAGAAATGTAATAATTACTAACAAAAAAACAAAAGCAAGAAATCTGGTCATAAGAAGTAGGAAAACAAACCTGTCTCCTTTTTTAATTCCCATATTTGTTGGAGAGAAGAAGTAAGGAAATATAAAATATATCAGATGGCCGACACCGGAATAGAGCTAGTCTTGGGTGCATGATATGTACACACAGACTAGAGAAGGTAATTGATTTAAAACGGGTTCTTAAATGAACAGGTGAACTGCAGAACACTAGCACACTAGCAATTAACTTCCTACCAATTAAAAATAAACTGAGCAACATGTGACTCACAGTAACCTTTATAAAGACCCTTTCATTCTGTTACGGTATATCATTGACACCGCCTAGTGAAGGCGAAACGCGTTAGAGCCAAGGTTACTACTGGAAAAGACATTCTCACTACCCTGATTCACTCATTAAAGGAATTAAAAGCTATTAAAATAGCTGGAAAGCCAGACAGAGGATGTTATTATAGGGAAGCGCAAGCCCCACTTATTTTTTCTTATATTGAATTTTTATAATTTTTTTTTTTTTTTTTTCAGTTTTAGAATGTTTGTATTTTGTTGTTGTTGATATTAACAGAAATTGCAAACCTTGCTTTAAAGAATACATATATATATATATATATATATATATATATATATATATATATATATATATATAAAAAATAATCTATCTATATTCTGTATTCTGTATATTTTCCCACTCATTTAAGTTAGAGGTATTTTCCTAGTAGGACTAGTGGCCTCCCTCATAGTTCCACCCCTTTCCCTTCCCCACTTTTTTTTTTTTTTTTCTTTTTGCTCCCCTAATTTTTACTTCTAGAACATGATACTGTATAATGTGGAATCGAATTTGTAAATGGATGCACTGACATGGTTTGGAGTGTTTCATAGCCCATTCACAATATATATGGTAGTAAAGTATCAAGGAGTCCTCCACAGAAATTTTAGCAAATCCTTTTATTGGTCTAGTAAAATATTAAACATTTAAAATACAAAAAAATTATAAATAATAAATAAATATCAAATCTGGGATGTAGTAAATACAAAATACTCCTCTTAAAACTGGGAAGATTGCCACCAACTTCCTTCTTCCGAAACACTTCTTTTGCCTTGGACCACATGTTGCGTTCCAGTTTCAGAGTGCTGGTCATGTCACTTCTTGTTGGAATGCATTCTGCGTTTCACCGGGGCACGAACTTGGTCATGTTTCTTTCTCACTTTGCACCATGATGTTTCACGTGCGGCTTTGTTCGTAACTTTATGACTTTTTATATGCATTTGCATTCCACACATAAAATACGTCTCTTTCCAATATAAGTATGCACTTCTATAGTACTGCAATGTAGAAAATGATACGTGCAACATGTGATTTTTTTAATAACAAAAAGGCGCACCTTCAGTGGTCTATCATGTTTTGAAAGACATTCATAAAATAAAGGTGCTCACATATAAAAGTCACCATGCAGATATTTTGCATTCCAAAGGTACAAAGTTCTGAACAAAGCTGCATGTAGAATGCAAAATGCGTTCCAAAGAGCAACGTCAGGGCGCAAAGCGATGAGGAACCAACCCGACAAAGTCCGTGCCACCAGATGCCTTCCAACAAGAAGACCAATCACGTCGGAAGTGACAGGACCACCGCTCCCAAACCAGAACTTGGGTGGAAGGACTTGGCTGTACGTAATGCTGTTACGGTTTGTATTTCACTTTGATAGTATTATGACTTCATATTCATTTGTTGGGTATATTATAAGGGTTTATTTCTGTAAAATCATATTTTATATATTGTTTGCAAAGCATTCTCCTTTAAATAATCAAAACAATCATGAGAACAGACTGGAGGCTGCCATTTTTGTTTCACTTTCTGCAGGTTTTCTGGTCCAGGACCCGGGTTTAACATTGTTCTGTCTTCTCATTGGCTGAGGGAATTTGGGGAGAGGGTGGTCAAATGGTTTTCCATATCTTCTTGCAGCCCTTGTCCAAATTTCAGTATCCTACACAGGTTTACTGGCTAAGCTGTGACAGTGGGGAGAGCAGGAGTGTGAAAGGCTTAACTTTACCCTCCAAGAGGGCACAATCTAATGCCAAACTAATCCCCAAATCCTAACTACTCTAATCTGCTGCCACCAACCAGACGTTACATGAGCATCCTGGTTACCTCCTTAAATTTAGCACCAAAACAAGTGGAAGTACCTGCCTTAACTTTTTTTTTTTTCTTTTCATATTATAGTAAAGATTTAGCAATTTAAACCGTAATCTAATTCAAACAAGGCCCAGTAAGGGCACACAATGCTCTCTCCATGTTAAATGCCAGATGCAAAGGGCTGAGCTTATTGCGACTGACAGGGAGCTAAGATGGAGGCGCCCAGTTGCAGGATAAACTGGTCTGGATTTATAAATGTAATTTTACATGTTTGTTAAATATAGGGACCAGTAAACATAATACTCAAAATCTGAGTAACTTTTTTTTTTCTTAATTCCTAACAAAGAGAATCCTAAACTTACAAAGACTTGGCAATGCAGTTTCTCCGATTAGTTAACTATAATATACTTTATAATCTTTAATATACAGAGTCAATTCTTGCCTGCCCCAAGCCCTCTCACTCCAGATCACTTGGCAGGACACGTTAATAATGCCCATCAATCACAACGGACAAGGTCTCTGCCACTTTGCTGCTTAGTAAATGTCCAAATTCTGCCGAGACTGCATACCACATATACCGTTTTGTAATAGTGTGCTATCTGTGCTCCGGGATCTGCAGGTGTGTATCCTCCTAGAATGTTATCCCACGTGTGGGCTCATTGGGTAGGAAAAAAAAAACTATGGTTTAGGATGGGTTTATTTCCCATATCGGCTTGTTGCCACATTTTAGATTTTAAATCCTGAATTAATGACTCTGGTTTGAATGCAGTTGCATTTGGCAAAAAGAAGCCTTTTGAAGGAGGCCTCTTCCTGTATTTACCTTCTGTTGGCAATGAATGTCCCTCGCAGATTCCTACACACAGTGTGAAGATGCTCTGTAGTCTCTGAAGAAGCATGGTTTATACACCGCTTGGGGAAAATTCTAGGAGCCGTATTCTTAGTGCATATTACTGCACTTTTCTGTTGGCAGATTTGTCTGCCAGCCCTCCAGTTAGTTGCATTAATTCACACATTTAACACCACTTTTACCCTGACTCAGAATGCAGCTCTAGTGTAACGATTTATTCTGTCTAGAACTTGCGTCATTTGGAAGGAGCACTGGTGGTGTTGTGCGCTCAGTTTTGATGCACTCAGATGTTTTGGAGACTCCAGTGATCCTACCTAACACTTTATCCCCTTCTGCCGTATTACTGTGCCCTTTTTTGTTTCCTTGTTGGCCTGATATCACATATTTTTTTTTAATCTAGTGTTCCTTCTGGTCCCGACCTCCGCTTATCAAGTTTGTAATTGTCTGTTATCCCTGGTCGGCATGTATTTTTTTTTTTTTTTTTTTTAATTAATGCCAAAGAATGAAAACAGGCAGTACATCACATTTTGATTTACACATTATTCATCAAATTAGCAGCCTTTATAATATCCGTTATCATTATAAGCATTCATATTGAAACATTTGCATGTTGCTTTAACATTCAGCTTCCAGTTTAGCTTATACTGAACTAGCTTACAATTGGGGTGTACTACCTTATTTATCCGTTGTGTTATTCATTTTGCTTCTTTAACCATAACATAAACAAGCACAGACAAAGAAAAAAACAAAAAGCAGAAACACCGTTGTCCTGGTTGTCCTCCACATTACCGATTTACCTATTTACATGCTTCTCTTTATTGGCTCTACCCACCTCATGTAGAGCATGCTCCATTCAGAAATCTTACCTTATTTTACCTTTTTATTTTTTATCAGCTAAAGCACCTGATTAATCATCCAGCTGGGCCATTCTTTTTATATTTGTCAAGGCATCCATTAAGTTCACTGGCCATCTTTTCAGATGCGCTAATCCTATTCAGCTTGGCGTATACTACTTCATCTGAAGGGATGGCTTTCTTCTTCCAATTACTTGCTAAAGCTATTTCTGCTACCATAAGAATATTTAAAATGACTTTTCTATGGGCATGATTATTAATCCCTGGAATAATGTGGAGTACAAATTCTCCGCATGCAAGGGGATAGCAAGCTTTGTCTTGTCATAAATCAAATTCTGAATTCGTTTCCAAAACTCTCTTAAATAGGGACACTCCCAAAAAATATGCAGCATAGATCCTGCTTCTTTTTCGCACCTCCAGCATAACCCTAATGAATCAGCATACATGCGTGCTAATCTTTGCGGTACCAAGTACCACCTCATTGTCACCTTACAATAGCGATAAGCTACGTGAGGCTTGCTTGGTACCGAACTTAGCTAAGTGCCAGTCTTTCCTAGAATATTCATTATCCCATTGTATCATGTATTTTAGTTTATCTGGTGGTGCAGCACTTTCCGTCAGTGCATTATAACACCAGGAAAAGGGTTTAACAGATTTGTGTGACCAAAACAAATTCTGGTGTAGATAAAGTATTTAGCTCAGTATATGGATTGTCCAAAGTATGTGCCTTTATTATATTCTTGATCCTTAAATACACAAACAGGTCTTTAGCTTCCAAATGTAATTCTTTTTGAAGATCAGGAAATAGCTTTACTTGTGGCCCATTCATTAAGTTGCCCATTTGTCTTACCCCCGTTCTCTTTCCACCTTCTCATCTGAAGGTCCAAAGAGAGGGCCGCTAATGCCGTTATTGGTGCAGCTGTAAACATCCGTTTTGAATTTATTACATATGGACACCATTTTTTCCATAAACTTAGCAAGAGTTTTGTACTTTGTAACATAGATTTTAAAGGAGACTGGGGAACCGAACATGTCCATAGATAATGTTATATTGTTTGCGTCTAAACACGCATTTTCAAATGTTAACCAAATTGGGTATTGAGAGGTTTTTCTCAATCTCAGTAATCTAATCCCCTCTGCTAGGAAGGATGCCCTATAATATGTTTTAATGTCTGGCATCCCCAGACCACCTTTTACGTAAGAAAGACCTGAGCTCCCTCGTGCCACTCTAGGGGGTTTCCTCTTCCAAATATGAGCATTTCTGGTACTCTGAATTTGGTTAAGTAATTTGTTGGAGAGTGCTACAGGTAATGTTCTAAAAAGATATAATATCTGAGGTAATATCATTTTAATGAGATTTATACGGCCCAACCACGAAATCTCCAAACCTTCCCATTTTGCCATTGTGCTTTCAATTTGTTGAAGCATTGGATAGTGATTTACTTTAGTTAATGTTTTAGCTGCTTTAGTGAGTTTAACTCCCAGATATTATATTGTGACTTCAGTTTATCTATCAGGGTTTGTTGTAATTTAATAGGTAGCGCCTGTGTTTTAGTTATACCTGCCCATACTCTATTAGCAATTTGATCAGTGATGGTAGGGAGAGCTCCGGATCTTTAATAAAGAGCAGAATATCGTCCGCAAACAGCACCATTTTTAAATTCCCCCTGGTGTACTCAAACCTTTTATACTGGTGTCGTGTTTAATAATTCTTAGTACGGGTTCCATAAGGGGAGAAAGGGGACATCCTTGACGAGAGCCGTTACCTATTCTTATTTTATCAGAAGAAAAGCCAGTGTTAAACACTCTTGCAGACGGATTTTGATATAATGCTAATATGCTGGCTCGGAAAGCTAATGGAAAACCCATTTTAGTAAGCGTAAGTGACATATACCCCCAATGCAGGCGATCAAACGCTTTTTCAGCGCCTAATGCTAAAATTAATCCTTCTTGTGATGACGTGTTTACCCATTCCACCAGATTCACAAAATGTCTAATGTTATCCCCTATCTGTCTCCCAGGTATAAACCCTGCTTGCTCCTCCGAGATAAGGTCTGGAAGGAGGTATTTATGCTTAATTAATAGCTTCACGGCTTAAAGCTTGATATCCGTATTAAGTAGGGATATCGGTCTCAGATTTTCACTTTGTGTGGGTGATTCATTAGGTTTAGGTAAAGCCACAATATGTACTTCCAACATTTCTTGGGGAATGGCACCAGTATCTTTTATATAGTTAAAAAGTTTTGTAAGGATTGGGGTCAATAGTTTTTTTCTAATTTTATATAATAATTTGAGAACCCATCAGGTCCAGGAGCCTTATGCTTAGAAAGAGAGTTTATTGCTATTACTACCTCTTCTTCCTCAAATGATTTTTCGAGAAAGGTACATTGAAATGGTGTTAAAGGACCACTATAGTGCCAGGAAAACATACTCGTATTCCTGGCACTATAGTGCCCTGAGGGTGCCCCCACCCTCAGGGACCCCCTCCCGCCTGGCTCTGGGATGAGGAAAGGGTTAAAACTTACCTTTATTCCAGCGCCGGGCGGGGAGCTATCCTCCTCCTCTCCGCCTCCGATCCTCCCTTTCGGCTGCATGCGCGGCAAGAGCTGCGCGCGCATTCAGCCGATCTCATAGGAAAGCATTATCAATGCTTTCCTATGGACGCTTGGGTGCTCTCACTGTGATTTTCACAGTGAGAATCACGCAAGCGGCTGTCAGTGAGACAGCCACTAGAGGATTTGGACGCTGGATTAACCCTATTATAAACATAGCAGTTTCTCTGAAACTGCTATGTTTATAAAAAAAAGGGGTTAATCCTAGAGGGACCTTGCACCCAGACCACCTCATTAAGCTGAAGTGGTCTGGGTGCCTAGAGTGGTCCTTTAACCTAGGTAGAGGGACCCTCTCTAGAAAGGTCTGTATCTCCTCCTCAGTTGGTTGATGTGTATTAGTATCGTTCTCTAATTGATAGAGCATTGAATAATAAGTTGCCAATTCATTCGCTATATCCTGGGGATTATATAATTTATCACTCCTTTTAGAGACTATATAAGGGATTTTAACTTGTCATTTTTTTTGTTTAACTTTATTAGCTAAAAGTCTACCAGCTTTATTTCCCATGGCATAATGTGATTGGTTTAATAGTCTCATATGTTTCCCTGTTTCTGAAAGTTGTAAATCATGTAAGGCTGACCGAATCCTCATCAATTGTGAATGTGAACGTGAGGTAGGAGCAGCTTTATGTATGGCCTCCACCTTAATCAACTCCTGTTCTAATTTACTCATTTCCTGTAAGCGTGATCTCTTTACCCGTGCCCCTTGCTGTATTAACATGCCTCTTATAACTGCCTTATGGGCTAGCCATTGGGTAGTAACATTAGTCTGGCAATTAGCATGATTTCTAAAAAAAGTCTCCACCTGAGATTGCAACTTTGGGAGGTATTCATTAGCATCCGATAAGCTATCATTCAAACGCCATGCACTTTCCCCCCTTACTGAAAATGGCACCTTTATCTTAATACTTAACGGCGCGTGGTCTGACCACGTTATTGGGCCTATTTGTGCACTAATTGCGGAGGGCAGGGTTTTAATGTCCAGCAGACATAGATCTATTCTAGGCAAAGTCTTATGTACAGTTGAGTAATAAGTAAAATCTCTCTCACTAGGGTAGAGATTGCGCCAAAGATCATGCAGTAAAGTCTTCAAATATTGACCAAGGTGGACTGATAGCTGTTTTGGTGGTTTATCCCCTATTTTTGAGTTCTTATGGTTCCCTCAACCTATTCTTTGTTTGATAACATTTCCTCTCGCCTGTATGGAGGTTCTGTGTGTAAAGCCCAAACATTCTAACTCTCAGCAGTCTAGTCTATCTTTTCCATCTATTTTAAATGTGTTCCATACCTTGCGTGTAAGATCTCGATGGGTTCCTGACACCTGGACAATTACTTTACCAAAGACCATGGCTTGATCTTGAGAAATTGAAATCACTCACTGTGCATCACTTTGTCGAACAAAGTCCTTTTCATATTGTAGTCATTGCGGACCCTTGAAATGCCAACATTGGAAGCCTTTCTATAATATAGATGGTTTTCTGGAGGTGTAAAATGAATAAAGGACCAACACATACTTTGGATAGTGCGATTATTGCTCTGTTAAAGGACATATTACCATGGGATTTTCTGGCAGTAAAGCCTTAGAGGTAAACTAGATAAACCAGTGCTCCATATTGTAAAAATAAAGCCACCTGTTCTGAATGTGTGATTATTACACAAAATTAGCTTGTTGTGCCATGCTGCTTTTTTTTTTCTTTTCTTATAAATTGTATCCCCTTTTAGCTTGGAATTGTACGAGCAATAAATCTAATGTCCTGTTCTACGTGTACTTTACAATGTACCACAGCACTTGACCACGTTTGTCATGGATCGGAAAGATGCTGTGCTCACAGTAGAGGATGGGATCCGAAAACTAAAGTTGCTTGATGCCAAAGGAAAGGTCTGGACGCAGGATATGTGTCTCCAGGTGGATGACAAAGGTGTTAGTCTTTATGATATAGAATCCAAGGTAAATGATTGGCTTTTGCTTTCTGTGGCTTGCCAGCTGGTGTCTCTGCAAACTGTGGAACGTGTAGTGCATCTTTTCTGACCTCCCTGACCTTATCAGTCGTACACCTTGGTGATTTTTTTTGAAAGCCTTTTATAATCCTAGAGAGTGCAGCATCGACTTGTCTCCTATCTGAACTACAATTTAGCAATAAACGTGATCCTGTATCACAGTAAGAGATCACTAGAGACAGAAATAGAACTAAAATCACCTCCCCCTGCTAGGACATTCTAATTGTGGAGAATATAGCCCCCATGCTGCCATCATTTATTCTAGATTATCGTAAACAGGGAATATGAAATCCTCTCCTATAACTGCATGTAGTGTGATAATGTTTGTATAATATTTAATAAAGCATTACCTAAATATCTCCCCATTCCACGTGTCACATTAAACCAATGTAAAATGCCAAATGTGGATTGGACGGAGTTCAAAGGTTAGGGCGAAGTAGGAACCAGAGAGACCCTGGCAGTGAGTGATGACTTACAGCTTGCACAGACTGCACTGTCCACCAGTGTCCCTTCCAATGTGGCATCACATACTGCAGTGTCCCCTCCAATGTGCCATCACAGACTGCAGTGTCCCCTCCAATGTGCCATCACATACTGCAGTGTCCCCTCCAATGTGCCATCACAGACTGCAGTGTCCCCTCCAATGTGCAGTCACGGACTGCACTGTCCACCAGTGTCCCCTCCAATGTACCATCACAGACTGCACTGTCCACCAGTGTCCCCTCCAATGTGGCATCACATACTGCACTGTCCCCCAGTGTCCCCTCCAATGTGGCATCACAGACTGCACTGTCCACCAGTGTCCCCTCCAATGTGCCATCACAGACTGCACTGTCCCCCAGTGTCCCCTCCAATGTACCATCACAGACTGCACTGTCCCCCAGTGTCCCCTCCAATGTGGCATCACATACTGCAGTGTCCCCTCCAATGTGGCATCACAGACTGCACTGTCCCCCAGTGTCCCCTTCAATGTGGCATCACAGACTGCACTGTCCCCCAGTGTCCCCTCCAATGTGGCATCACAGACTGCACTGTCCCCCAGTGTCCCCTCCAATGTACCATCACAGACTGCATTGTCCCCCGGCGTCCCCTCCAATGTGGCATCACAGATAGCACTGTCCCCTCCAATGTGCCATCACAGACTGCAGTGTCCCCTCCAATGTGGCATCACAGATTGCACTGTCCCCCAGTGTCCCCTCCAATGTACCATCACAGATTGCACTGTCCCTCAGTGTCCCCTCCAATGTGGCATCACAGATTGCACTGTCCCCCAGTGTCCCCTCCAATGTGGCATCACAGACTGCACTGTCCCCCAGTGTTCCCTCCAATGTGCCATCACAGACTGCACTGTCCCCCAGTGTCCCCTCCAATGTGCCATCACAGATTGCACTGTCCCCCAGTGTCCCCTCCAATGTGCCATCACAGATTGCACTGTCCCCCAGTGTCCCCTCCAATGTACCATCACAGACTGCACTGTCCCCCAGTGTCCCCTCCAATGTGCCATCACAGACTGCACTGTCCCCCAGTGTCCCCTCCAATGTGCCATCACAGACTGCACTGTATCAGCACTGCGCTCTATGTAATGACCCTTGCTCATTATGACAAACCTTTCAAAGTGTATCACTATTTTCAGAGCCCTTTTATAGTCCCCAGAAATGACGGGTGACCTGGGAGCTTTGACCTAGCTGGTTGAAATATCGTCAGACCATGCAGCACTTGTGGTGACAGATATTCATGGGTGTCAGAATATGAATGATCGTAATGGATAGTGCGCACAAACTGCTGCTTTCCACATATTTAACTCCAATTTCTCCTGTTTAGAATGCAAGTTACGCAAGGGTCCTCTTTAGTAATAGCCTGCTCCCATGGGTGCCTGTTCCATGTGTCCGCCTTGATGTGCATGTCTGCTTGTTGGATTATTTGTTGTTCTGCATGCCCTGTATTGCTACTTACATTAAGGCACCTGGTGGTGGAGGCATGCTCACGATAAACCACCACAAATGCCGGTTCTGCCGACGCAGTGAATGTGATTTGATTTCTGTGCAGAATGAACTGGAGAACTTTCCGGTGAGCACCATCCAGCACTGCCAAGCTGTGATTAATGTGCTCTCATACCCCTCCATTCTTGCACTTGTTTGCAAAGAGCCATCTCAAAGCAAAGCTGATCTCCACATCTTCAACTGTGAGGAGGTCAAGGTAAGCAAGATCTGACGTGTGTCACAAGCGTTTCACTTGCAAACACCCAGTGTCTTGGTTTTTCTTCCTGTGAATGTAGATTGAAAGGGTTTATCCGGTTTGTGGTGGGCTGCACTTTACAAATCATTCACCTGACTTTTGACTTTCTTTGCCACGTTTATCATGGATTCTTGTTGGATTCCTTTAGCCCCTTAAGGACACATGACATGATTCCCTTATATTCCAGAAGTTTGGTCCTTAAGGGGTTAAACAGAAGACTCATTGAATGCAAATTGATTTCACAGCTCACATCTCCTACGGAATGGAGATTTATAGCAAGTAGGAAGTGGTTGGAAATATAGATTAAACATAAACCTGTCTGCTTACTGATATTACTCCATTGCCGAGTGTGGATTTATTAGGTAATAATTATCTGGAGTATATTGTTACTAGTGTCCAATCTAGTATATATCTTTACTTATATGACTGGATTTCTCTCCAGCTCTAAGTGTTTAAACATATTGAATAACTGATGATGCTAGTTAGTGGACACCTTGAATTGCTGTCAGCATACCTCATCACATGAATTTATAGTCCTGAGTATAAAGGGCTCTATGCTAAAACTGTGCCCCCCTTATATTTGTTGTGCATGTTACAATTTCACCACTATGTTGCACTTGTGTACACAGTTTTGTGAAATTGGTAAATTACTTTTTTCTCTGTGTAGTTCTGCAGACTAGTGGCTCCTCAGCTGCTAGTCTGTCGTTTACTCTTCAGGTTTCAACCAGTTTTTTTTGTTTGGAGACAATCCGTTTGAAGCAATGATTCTCTGTGATAGTCAGGATATTACTATTTAGAGCAACAACAGACATAGCCCTGTAAATAAAACAAACAGGACATTGGGAAGGGAACACCTGGAACATCATTCTCTGTAGTGGTGCTGCCATCTATATAATACAACCTCCTACCCCCCTTCCCCCCCCCCCCCCCCCCCCCCAAAAAAAAAGAATAAATAGTTTTCAATATTACAAGGCTAGTTAAATCACCTGTCTGGACAGACAAACATGGGATTCAGTTACACCATATGGCCGTTTTGTGTTAGGCTTACCACTACATCACAGTACCCCATTGTCGGTGGGTCCTACGCTAATTTTAACATGGTAGATTAACATGCTATTGGCAATACTTGCAGGTTAAAGGAACAATTTAGAAACTTAGGTGTTCCTCTGTCCCGCCACTCCTTTTTTCCCAGACCCCCACTACTTTGTCTCCCTGCCCCCCCCCCCCCCCCCCCACTCCTTCATGCCACCCTCAGCTCTCCCAGTTGGCAAAAACAGGGCTCAAAAGGGTTCATCCTTTTCATTTGCCTTATCCCAGCAAGAGCGCTGGCGCCATCTCCATTCCGCAGTCGCTAGGGCCAAGGGGTAACTCGGTGCACATGCGCCTCTCACTCAGTAAGCCTTTCCAATAGGGAAGCATTCAATTCCTTCCTATGAGGGATTTCTCAAAGCATGAAGACTGTGATCCTTGTCAGCAGGTAGCACGGTCCTCTAGGGTAAACAACAGGCACAGTCCTTTTAATTGCATATACTCCAGGCACTTTATTTGTAAATCCACACAGGAGACAGCAGTAAATGAAAACATAAATATAACACAAATCCCTATAAACATAAACCTAGCTCGTCTGAGCACTAACTAACGTTAGGTTCCCTATCTCTCAGGGGTTAAACTATAACAAAATCAATTGGTTTCACCAACCAAATGTCTTTGTCCGCTCTCAGCACTCCAGTGCTCCAAGCCAGCCTTGACTGTTTCCCTTTCTGCACTCCCAGTGCTCCAAGCCAGCCCCTGACTGCTTCCCTTTCTGCACTCCCAGTGCTCAGTCTCTTTGACTCTCACTGGAGAGAACAGCCTCTCTCCTACCTGCTTCCTGGGAGGAAGCCAGCAATCCCCCCCTTTACCTGCCTAGCAGGGAGGAGTTTATTCCCACTGCTACAGCTGATTATCTGCAGCTGAGCAGTGGGTTGGAGACAGTCCAAAAAAACTCTGACCTGGACCTTATTTATCCCAGTTGTCTGTAAACTGTGGAGTGGAGCATTGGCCCACCCTTCTCTCCAAATGTTCCACCCCAGGGGCCCATAACTAAACATGGCTTTGTGTTGTGCAACACACAAACTACACGTACTTCCCCTGGGGTTAAAAGGCCTCTCTGCCTTCACTTTATCACAAGACGTATAACGTTGTTTCACGTTGGCAAACTATTAAACACCAGAAAGTGCCTCTTGTGGCTGCAATGTTTAACATTTCAGGGTTAAGGGGACAGGACCAGTGCACCCACACCACTTCACTGGGATAAAGTGGTCTGGGTACAATTTGTGTCCCTTGAAACAGAGAGACACCTCAAATGTGACACCTTCCTGTGGTCCCCTCCAAAGGTACACCTATAATGGAAGTGCAGGGTGCTTAAGTCAAGAGATCTGGATTCAAAATGTACACAGAAAAATAGTAATTGGGGGCACACCCAGAACATGCATTTCTCCGTAACGGAGCTTTCCTTTAGACCAAAACCCAACCAGCAATCACTGGTCACATTCTGTGCCTCCAGCACAGTGAGTCACATCAATATTAAATGGGGATTCTTATAATATAGCTGCCATATACTCACATTCTATGTCTCCAGCACAGCGAGTCACATCAATATTAAATGGGGATTCTTATAATATAGCTGCCATATACTCACATTCTATGTCTCCAGCACAGCGAGTCACATCAATATTAAACAGTGATTGTTCTAATATAGCTGCCATATATTCGCCATTCTGTTGCAAAGAGTTAAAGCACAATAGTTGTGTCCGGGCATGACAATACTACATTTTAAAATCCGCACTTGAATCCGAATCCCAATAAAACCTTTAAAATAATTTAAATTTTTTTACTTTTTTTTTTTTTTTTTACACAAAAATGAATTACACACATTCTCTTCATGGGGAGGGGACCAAAAAAAAGGAAAATAACAAAATTCTAACGTGCCGTTTATGAAGAAGGCAATGTGCGGATTACATTTTTTGTTGTAAAAGTTTGTTTTATTGGAATCTGGAAACTCCCCTAGCTGAGTGGCTCGCCCGTCAAGTGTTGGATGTCCCTTGAAAGACCATCTTTTCTATTTGTCGATCTCTCTCCTCTCCTAATGTCCCTCTTATTAGGTGCTCCGTATTGTAGGTGTGTCTGAGTGTATAACAGAGCTCCACAGCAATAATACTCCCAGTAATGTGTCTGAGTGTATAACAGAGCCCCACAGCAATAATACTCCCAGTAATGTGTCTGAGTGTATAACAGAGCTCCACAGCAATAATACTCCCAGTAATGTGTCTGAGTGTATAACAGAGCCCCACTGTAATAATACTCCCAGTAATGTGTCTGAGTGTATAACAGAGCCCCACAGCAATAATACTCCCAGTAATGTGTCTGAGTGTATAACAGAGCCCCACTGTAATAATACTCCCAGTAATGTGTCTGAGTGTATAACAGAGCCCCACTGTAATAATACTCCCAGTAATGTGTCTGTATAACAGAGCTCCACAGCAATAATACTCCCAGTAATGTGTCTGAGTGTATAACAGAGCCCCACAGCAATAATACTCCCAGTAATGTGTCTGAGTGTATAACAGAGCTCCACAGCAATAATACTCCCAGTAATGTGTCTGAGTGTATAACAGAGCTCCACAGCAATAATACTCCCAGTAATGTGTCTGAGTGTATAACAGAGCCCCACAGCAATAATACTCCCAGTAATGTGTCTGAGTGTATAACAGAGCCCCACAGCAATAATACTCCCTGTAATGTGTCTGAGTGTATAACAGAGCTCCACAGCAATAATACTCCCAGTAATGTGTCTGAGTGTATAACAGAGCCCCACAGTAATAATACTCCCAGTAATGTGTCTGTATAACAGAGCTCCACAGCAATAATACTCCCAGTAATGTGTCTAGTGTATCACAGAGCTCCACAGCAATAATACTCCCAGTAATGTGTCTGAGTGTATAACAGAGCCCCACTGTAATAATACTCCCAGTAATGTGTCTGAGTGTATAACAGAGCCCCACAGCAATAATACTCCCAGTAATGTGTCTGAGTGTATAACAGAGCCCCACTGTAATAATACTCCCAGTAATGTGTCTGAGTGTATAACAGAGCCCCACTGTAATAATACTCCCAGTAATGTGTCTGTATAACAGAGCTCCACAGCAATAATACTCCCAGTAATGTGTCTGAGTGTATAACAGAGCCCCACAGCAATAATACTCCCAGTAATGTGTCTGAGTGTATAACAGAGCTCCACAGCAATAATACTCCCAGTAATGTGTCTGAGTGTATAACAGAGCCCCACAGCAATAATACTCCCAGTAATGTGTCTGAGTGTATAACAGAGCCCCACAGCAATAATACTCCCTGTAATGTGTCTGAGGGTATAACAGAGCTCCACAGCAATAATACTCCCAGTAATGTGTCTGAGTGTATAACAGAGCCCCACAGCAATAATACTCCCTGTAATGTGTCTGAGGGTATAACAGAGCTCCACAGCAATAATACTCCCAGTAATGTGTCTGAGTGTATAACAGAGCTCCACAGCAATAATACTCCCAGTAATGTGTCTGAGTGTATAACAGAGCCCCACAGCAATAATACTCCCAGTAATGTGTCTGAGTGTATAACAGAGCCCCACAGCAATAATACTCCCTGTAATGTGTCTGAGTGTATAACAGAGCTCCACAGCAATAATACTCCCAGTAATGTGTCTGAGTGTATAACAGAGCCCCACAGTAATAATACTCCCAGTAATGTGTCTGTATAACAGAGCTCCACAGCAATAATACTCCCAGTAATGTGTCTAGTGTATCACAGAGCTCCACAGCAATAATACTCCCAGTAATGTGTCTTTAAACTACAATAAATGTGTTTAGAAATCATTCGGTCTAAATAAGATACATTGTTCTTGTTATAAATTACATTTTAATTCTATAAATTGTCAAAACAGCCCCTTTCTGGCCACACTCCCACCCACACTCAGATCAGCCACATTCCCCCTGGACACACTCACACTATTTTATCCCAATTCCGTAATATTGGGTCCTTTCCAGAGGGCAATGTCTGAACCATTGAAGGCAATATTCAGAATGCTGAATTGATTTATCAGCTCTTTATAAATAGAGAATTTATTATTCAACTGATCTGCCTTTGGGAAGGTAATCCCTCCAGTAAACCGCCTGGTCACCGCAGGGCACTGCATCTGGGAAAGGTGAATGTGATAATAAAACGGGTTGTGGCCTCCACGTGTTGGACTGGGAGACGACCTCTTTGAAATGGGGTTATTAGAATTGCACTAGAGATTTTACTGCTCCTGCACACTTGGTATGTTGTGTAATTGATGTGCAAATGTTGACTGTTGATGACATCATGGTGACTTCATAACGTCTCCTGTTTTTAAATAGCAGCTTTTTCTTTATCAGAAGGCTATGAAACCCTGAATCCTCTCCCATGAATGGAGGGAATTCTTGTGATAAAACATGGGAGTCTATTGGGTTTGAAGAGGTTAGTCCCAACGTAGGCCTCATACATACATTGTGTGATAATTGGCTGAGTGCTCTTAGATTGACCAGCTAATAGTCCATCCCAGGATCTTTCTTTAACTCTCCTGTTAATTTATCTGTAAACGTCACATTCATCGAGCAGCGCCGGAAATGTGGGATTCAGGGGTCGCATGAATTAAGATGGGTTGAAGATAAGTAATAAGCAGAGAGAAGGTGGTGCAGTATTCTGTTTAACATTGTTTGTTTTTGTACAGTAATGCATTGCAGAGTCCGTGAGAGGTAGACCATGAAGATCAGGCAATGCTATTTGTTATTGAAGAAAAGTGCAACGTGCCTGGGAGAGAGGGGACTTATTGGTCTGTTTGTCTCTGGATTCTTTACATTTGGGAATAGCCCCCCCCCCCCCCCCCCCCATTGTAATGTGTTTTATTGTTTCAAGCATCTTACTTTTTAGTTTGCTTTTAATTCGTTCTAAGTGGTTCATAATAAATTACTATTATTATTGCTGAAAGTGAGTTTTTTTTTTTTTCAGGCATCAATCATCCAACAAGATATTGAAAGTGCAATCAGTGACGGCAAAGGGGGGAAAATGAAAAAACGACCTGATGTATTGAGGTTGGTGTCAGCTTTGATATTCTGTCAACTAATTAAACAAATGACGTGATACTTCTGTTTGTGCAGAGCTCATAATTAACTGCAATAAAAGGAACACTATAGGGTCAGGAATACGTGTCATGTACACAGAGTTCTGTAAACTAACAGGGGGTGTACGGACAGCCGAACAAAAGGAATGAACGTTTATTTCACAAATCCATTCTGCTACAATCAGAATTGCCATGGGAAAAGCATTGGATTGGCTGAAATCGGCAAAGAGGCGGGATGGGGGCAGGCCCACACACTATTTTGGCCAATCAGCATCTCCTCATAGAGATGCATTGAATCCATGCATCTCTATGAGGAAAGTTCAGTGTCTCCATGCAGAGGGTGGAGACACTGAATGGCAGTCACACTGTGCAGCACTGCCCCAGGAAGCATCTCTAGCAGCCATCTGAGGAGTTGCCACAGGAGGTATCCCTAGGGGGCAATGTAAACACTGCATTTTCTGTGAAAAGGCAGTGTTTGCATGAAAATGCCTGAAGGTTATAATTATACTCACCAGAACTACTACTAAGCTGTAGTTGTTCTAGTGACTAGAGTGCCCCCTGAAGCGTAATATAATCACTACAAGCGCAATTATCATCTCCAGGGTACAATTCCACATATAGAAATAGAATCTATAATGTAGTTTGTTACTCCAAATGAAAGTGAAAATGTTCTGCTTAAATTTGCACTCACATTTAAGGGAGGAGATACACCCTTACCGTATGGTGCAAAGGTTCCGGGCCAAGTATATGGAATGTAGGAAAGATGTATAACAGTTTATCAGGTTTTATTATTAACACTACATGATTACCACAATGGAATAAACAGCTGGATGTGGTATCCACTTCCGAGATCAATGGAATTAACCATTAATAAATCCTATTACACAAACTGCTGATATAGCATAGAGCAGCAAACAGTGTTTAACTTACAAAAACTTGCTGACTAGAGTCTGTGGCTTTTCTTCAAGTTTGTTTATTTTTTTAAGTGCCCATTTAAATAGAAACTGTCCCTTTTTACAACTGGGGCAGAAACATCTCCCTAGCTCCATTAACTCTGCAGAGATAACGCAGGCCTGTTCGAAACCATGCGTTCACTCGCAACTCCAGCACAGAGGGTCTCTGATTGGAGGATTCCCCAGGAGAGATGGGAGGACAGCGGGTCTGCAGCTTTCACAAGTTTTTTTTTTTTTTTTTATATACCGATGAAGAAAATAGGCAAAAAAATAAATGTTTTTTTGTTTGGGGTTATATCTAAGATATAAAGTCTAAATTAAACAGACTGTGCAGTAAAGGAAATTTAAACATTCGATCTCTTGTTACAGGACGTGTGCAGGGAAACTCGGCCAGGGGAGGTGTGAAGGCTGTATAAACAAAGTGATTTAACTGCTAAATGGCAGATAACTGAGCAGTGAGACTACAGGGGCATGGTCTATACACCAAAACTGCTTTCCAGTATAAGGGGCTTTCTCCTTATTGAAAATCTTGCAGCATTAACTCCGTTATCCTCTGTTATATGGAGAGGAGACTTGGCTGTGTGGATCCTGCAGAGTTCCTTATTAGCAGTTATATAGAGAGGAACCCTTGGCAGTGTGGGTCCTTTAGAGTTCACTATTAGCAGTTGTAACAGCTGGGTACCTCCGCCAAGGACCGCTTCCTAGCTGGAACTGGGAAAACCACAGTGCTTCTGCCCTAGTCGCCGTAGATTGCCTGGGGTTCTCCTGGAGCCTCTCCGTCCTGGAACAGGGTAGGGGACTAGCTCGATTAACTCCCAGGGACTGGACGACACACAGTCCTGGGAGCTGTAGTCCTTATAAGGGCTTTCCCCTCTGAATCCTCCATGAGCTAGAACCAGATGCTGGCCAGTGAATTGCCCTTTCCCCTCCCAGTAACTGGACAACACACAGTTCTGGGAGTACAACTGATTTTAATGAGACTTTTATGCAAAGACCACAGCAAGGGGTCTCCAAACAATACACTGCAAGCTCCGCCCAGGTGTCTCTATGCTTAGGAGATAATTGAATTGAAGACTGGAAAGTAAATAATCTCCAAGGAAAAGAGAGCCAAACATAAAAGTACCCCAAAACATACAATAGCCCCACATGTCCTACATCCCAAAACAACCCTGATCTGAGTGCCCAAGTTGCCCAAATAGCACTCAGATACTATATAAACTAAATCTGAACCATTTAGTGACAAATAAAACACTGGTTCAGTATATGGTCCAATGCCCAAAATAGTTCCAGAGCAATGTGTGCTTTGGCCATTCAACCTTCGGGAGCTCCTGCCGCCGAAATACAGGGTGCTCCATCTGGCTCTCAGGGAGTGTTTGTTCCTCTTCATCTTAGGCACCTCCCCTCCAAAAAGTGCTCTCTTGGCGGGTCGGCAAGTTACATAGTTACATAGCTGAAAAGAGACTTACATCCATCAAGTTCAGCCTTCCTCACATTTGTTTTTTGCTGTTGATCCAAAAGAAGGCAAAAAAAACCAACAGTTTGAAGCACAATTTTGCAACAAGCTAGGAAAAAAAAATTCCTTCTTGACCCCAGAATGGCAGTCAGATTTATCCTTGGATCAAGCAGTTATTATCCTACATTGAAAGATTATATCCTTGGATATTCTGTTTTTGCAAGTATGCATCCAGTAGCTTGTAACGGAACGCAGTATTATAGTCCACGATCTCCGTTGGTATCTTAGGTAATCCACAGTCAGAGTTAGAAAGCACAGCAATATCCCCAATCCTCCCAATAACCGGACGAGACACAGTTTGGGAGTCAACTAACTTGCTTTATTCACAGACTTCCATATTTATGCAGTTCCCCTTGCAAGGGGTTTCCTTACAGATGTTACAGGGGATTTCTCTCATCAGGCAGTGTAATTATCCCAACAGGCATTGCTGCACGAGAGGGATCCTCCCACTAAAATGGACGATTAAGTGGATTATCCCCTCGTGCAGCAAAACTGGCAATTCACATAGAAATCCATATTTCACATAATATTACTCGCTTTTCATGACCATTCGGTAGATAGCTGGGGTCTGCGGGCACATTTAGTGAGAATACCGCTCAGATCCCAGCTAAACTAACCGAACGCCGCACAAAATACATTTAACCATCAAGTTCGGTTTGAAACTACCGAACATCGATGGGGAACAGAATGTGGTGAACGCGGAACTCCCGAACGCTCTGGAAGTCCAGCGGTGTTCGGATCATTGAGTAGCCGTTTTCAGTTCCAGGCTCTCGACGTTGAACACACGGTTCAGCCACACCAACGGGTTGTGATCTGTGAGTAAGGAAAAAGGTTGTCCATACAAATACGGCTGTAGCTTTTTAAGGGCCCACACCACGGCCAGGCATTCTTTCTCAATGGCGGCGTAACTCACTTCACGGGGCAACAACTTTCGGCTCAAGTAAGCTACGGGATGCTCTCCGCCATCTGCTCCCACCTGGCTCAGCACTGCCCCCAATCCAAACATTGAAGCGTCTGTGTGGACAAGAAATCTTTTAGTTGGATCAGGAGCAGTTAATACAGGAGCATTAGTCAGAGCAGTCTTGAGTTGTTGGAATGCCTGCTCACACTCTGGGGCCCAGACAACCTGTCGGGGAAGGTTCTTTCTGGTCAGGTCCGTCAGGGGTTTGGCCAGGGCGCTGTAGTCGGGTACAAATTTCCTATAATACCCTGCAGTCCCTAGGAAAGCTAGCACCGGAGTTTTGGTCCTTGGGGTAGGCCACTTTGCCACGGCCTCCATTTTGGCTGGCTCGGGTCTCTGCTGCCCACACCCCACTCGGTGCCCCAGATACTGCACTTCGGCCATCCCTATGTGGCACTTACTGGGCTTTAAGGTTAACCCTGCCTCCCCAATACGGTCTAAAATAGCCCCTATATGGCGTAGGTGGTCTTCCCAGGTCTGGCTAAATATGGCTATGTCATCTAAGTAGGCACAGGCATACTCCTGAAAGCCGTCCAGTAGCCGATCTACCATCCGCTGAAAGGTAGCCGGAGCGTTTTTCATTCCGAAGGGCATGACCTTGAACTGATACAGGCCAAATGGAGTGACAAACGCCGACTTGGGGATGGCGTCATCGGCTAGGGGAATTTGCCAGTATCCCTTACACAAATCAATGGTAGTGAGATACTGGCCCCGTGCCATCTTATCTAACAGCTCGTCTATCCGGGGCATCGGGTAGGCATCAGACACCGTTTTGTCGTTTAGCCTCCGGTAGTCGACGCAGAACCGGGTTGTGCCATCCTTTTTAGGTACCAGGACTACCGGCGATGCCCAGGGGCTATCTGAGGGTTCGATAACCCCTAGCTGTAACATCTCGTCTAATTCTGCCTTCATATGGGTCCGGACTGACTCAGGGACCCGATAGGGAGCCTGTCGCATAGGTAGCTGTCCCGGGGTTTCAACTCGGTGGGTGGCCAGCGGAGTGTACCCAGGTAAATTGGAGAAGGTAGCCCCTTTAGCTACAATCAGCGCTTGTACCTGTGCACGCTCTTGAGGGCTTAGCCGCTCCCCCAGCTGAACCCCCGGGAGGGCTCTATCGGTTCTTCCGCTTCTAGCAAGTCAGGTAGGGGCAGATTCTCCTGATCTTCTGAGGCGGAGGCACAGATCGCCGTCACATCCTCTATCCTCTCATGGTAGGGTTTGAGCATGTTCACGTGGAGCATGCGTCTCTTCCCTACCCCTGAGCAGGGGCCAATCACATAGGTGGTGTCGCATCTCTGCTCTACCACCTGATATGGGCCTTGCCAGATGGCCTGCAGCTTGTCTGTGCGGACGGGTTTTAAAATCAAAACCTTCTGCCCCACTTGAAAGCTGCGGTCTCTGGCTCCTCTATCGTACCAGCGCCGCTGGCGTTGCTGGGCCGCCTGGAGGTTGGTGCGCACAGTCTGAGTCAGCGCCTCCAGACGGTCCCGGAACTCCAGTACGTATGATACGATAGGGGTTCCGTCTGTATTACTCTCTCCCTCCCAGTGCTCCCTAATCAAGTTCAAGGGTCCCCGCACCCTCCTCCCAAACAGCAACTCAAACGGGGAGAATCCTGTTGACTCCTGGGGGACCTCTCTATATGCAAAGAGTAGGTGAGGTAGGAACCTCTCCCAGTCCTTGTGGGTCTCCCCAAACGTACGAAGCATCTGCTTCAGCGTACCATTGAACCTCTCGCATAGTCCATTGGACTGGGGGTGGTAGGCGGAATTGACTATTGGCTTAATGCCACATACTTTCCACATATGTTGGGTGACCTCGGCAGTGAATTGGGTGCCCCGGTCAGATATTATTTCTTGGGGGAACCCTACTCTGGAGAATACCTTCATTAAGGCCTCAGCTACGGTTTCAGCATGAATGTTAGTGAGGGCTACAGCCTCGGGGTACCTGGTGGCGTAGTCCACTACAGTTAGGATATACTTTTTGCCAGAGGGGCTGGGCTTTGGCAGGGGCCCCACTATGTCTACGGCTACCCTGCTGAAGGGCTCTGCAATAATGGGTAGGGGACATAGCTTGGCTTTGTGGCGGTCCCCTCGTTTCCCTACTCGCTGGCAGACGTTAAGGAGGTGCAATACTGTCGCACGTCCTTAGAGATTCCGGGCCAGAAGAAAGCATGCGTTAGACGATATCTGGTGCGGGTCATCCCTAGGTGTCCGGACAAGGGAATATCATGAGCGATCCTAAGTAGCTCCTGCCTATATTTCTGTGGTACCACTAACTGTTTGGTTGTCAGGGTGACGGACCCTCCCACTTCCCTCGCCGCGACGCGGTATAATAACCCTTTCTCCCACGTGTACCGCTCCCCCTCTAGCCCTGCCTGGTCAGTGTGTACCCGGTCCCTATATACTTGTAGGGTGGGGTCTGTCTTTACTTCTGTCGCAAAGGTAGTCGGGGTATCCCAGGACATGTGAGTCGTGTGGGGTTCATGGTCTCTTACCTGAGCCTCAGAGTGTATCGGTGGAGCCGTGGTGCGAGCCTGCTGCCGTGTAGTCACTGGATGGGCTTCCTGGTACGGAGCCTGGGGTATAAAAGCAGAAGTCATCTGGCCCAAGTCATTCCCCAATACAACATCTGCGGGTAAATTTTGCATAAGCCCCACTTCCACAGTTCCCTCTCCCCCACCCCAATCCAAATGTACCTTGGCAGTGGGTAGCCGGTATACTGCTCCCCCTGCCACCCGTACTGCCATTGATCCGCCAGTGTGAGTTGAACCTGGGACTAAATGTGGTGCAACCAAAGTTAGAGTGGCCCCCGAATCTCGGAGCCCTTGTACCTCCTTCCCTTCCAGGGTCACTAACTGACGATGATGCTGCCGGTTGTCGGTGGCTCGGACCGACATCACCTCGTGGAGTATTCCTAGAGGTTCCTCGGTCTGGGCGCTCAGCATTTCCTGGGTGGCTGGTGCTACTTGATAGTGATGCGCAGCAGCCCTTGGTGTCAAATTTTGTCGCACCTGGTTCCACGCTTGTCTGCTCCGGTTTTGCGTGCACTCTCTGGAAATATGTCCCCACTGTTTGCAGGTGTGACATTGGATGTTAGCCCGGCCATTGTATCGAGAGGGGGGTGGTGGATTATTTGGTGCGGGCCTGGACAGGGTTACTGTGGGGCCGGTAGGAGAAAAGTTACTGGGTGGCCCGGTAAGTCGAGGGAAAGTCTTACTTTGGAGTCCGTGATGCCTCCTGGCATCAAAATGTTGATCCGCTAGTCTAGCCGCTTCGGTTAGGGTGAGTGGTTTTCGATCTCTCACCCATTCTTGTGCTTCTGGGGACAAGCCATTAAAGAATTGCTCCAGCAGCATTAACTGCCGCAATTCTTCCATATTGGTAGCGTTGCTGGCTTGTATCCAGCCTTGTGATGCTTGATCGAGCTTGTGCGCCCACTCTGCATGGGAATCTTTCTCAGGTTTGCGCAAGCCCCTGAACTTGCGCCGGTACGCCTCTGGGGTAATGGCATACCTCTCCAAGATCGCCCTTTTTACTTTTGGGTAATCTTTGCTGTCCTCTCGGGGCACAGCGCGGTAGGCTTCGGCTGCCCTACCCGATAATTTGCCTGCCAGTAGGGGTACCCATACTGCGGGTTCCAAGTCGTGCAAATCGCACAGCCTCTCGAAATCCTGTAAATACCCGTCAATCTCGTCCTTTTCTTCACAAAATGCTTTAAACGCGTGATGTGGGACTTTGGGTTTTACCTGTCCGTATATGGAGGCAGTAACAGACTCTGCCCTAGGCGGTGTCTCTGGTGTGCGGTTTACCATCAGATAATCCTGCACATCTGACATCAGCACGGTCAATATTTCCAAGGGTACTGGCTGTGGCAGAAACGCCATCCTGGTTCTCAGCTCTCTCTGGTATGGGGTCTCTTCCATGGCTGGTGGAGGTGTAGCGCTGCGAGCTCCGTCTCCCTCCATCAGTTCAGCGATCAGCACAGCTTTGGATTTGTTGCTGGCTATCTTACCCCTGGCTTCCAGTAGCTCCTTTAAAGTCTGCCGTTTCAGTACGGTATAATCAATCTCCATACGAATTGCCCTTGCTTTCCTCGTTCGGTAGTTTCAGTTTACACAAACACTGCTTTTCGGCTGTAAGGTTCGGATCCCGTCGCTTGCCACCAATTGTAACGGAACGCAGTATTATAGTCCACGATCTCCGTTGGTATCTTAGGTAATCCACAGTCAGAGTTAGAAAGCACGGCAATATCCCCAATCCTCCCAATAACCGGACGAGACACAGTTTGGGAGTCAACTAACTTGCTTTATTCACAGACTTCCATATTTATGCAGTTCCCCTTGCAAGGGGTTTCCTTACAGATGTTACAGGGGATTTCTCCCATCAGGCAGTGTAATTATCCCAACAGGCATTGCTGCACGAGAGGGATCCTCCCACTAAAATGGACGATTAAGTGGATTATCCCCTCGTGCAGCAAAACTGGCAATTCACATAGAAATCCATATTTCACATAATATTACTCGCTTTCATACGAATGACCATTCGGTAGATAGCTGGGGTCTGCGGGCACATTTAGTGAGAATACCGCTCAGATCCCAGCTAAACTAACCGAACGCCGCACAAAATACATTTAACCATCGAGTTCGGTTTGAAACTACCGAACATCGATGGGGAACAGAATGTGGTGATGCGAAACTCCCGAACGCTCTGGAAGTCCAGCGGTGTTCGGATCATTGAGTAGCCGTTTTCAGTTCCAGGCTCTCGACGACCGAACACCGCTGCAGAGACAAAGGATCCAAGATGGCCGACCGCCGCATGGTCGGTAGCCGAACGACGGCCACCTAGGAGAGCCTTCAATTACCGATTGCAACATTGTTGCAATCGGTTAATTAGTGCCACACGACTATGAGTGTGTGGTCTACCTGGGGAGCCCGTATTCGTTTGGCGAACGGCCCGGATAGCCGTGTTTCGTCAAACAAAAGGTTTGCATGCTGGTAGCGTACGGCTGCCAGCATGCGAACGGTCATAATACAATACATACACAATCAAGGTATACAGTAACACATTCAGCCTACGGACAACCTTTGTTAAATATAGTCCAGAAGTGGCTAGGTTTGCCACATAGCTGTTTGAACATCTGTATGGACTCTGATAAAACCACCTCTTCAGGCAGAGAATTCCACATCCTGATTGTTCTTAGAGTAAAAAAACCTTTCCTTTGCCTTAGACGAAATCTTCTTTCTTCCAGTCTAAACGCATGGCCTCATGTCCTATGTAAAGTCTGGTTTGTGAATAGATTTCCACACAATGGTTTGTATTGGCCCCGAATATATTTGTATAATGTTACCATAGCCCCTCTCAGGCGACGTTTTTCTAAACTAAATAGGTTTAAATTTGTTAACCTTTCTTCATAGCTGATATGTTCCATTCCTTTTATTAATTCTGTAGCCCGCCTCTGCACTTTTTCTAGTGCCATAATTTCCTTCTTTAGAACAGGTGCCCAAAATTGCACAGCATATTCAATATGTGGTCTTACCAGTGATTTATAAAGATGCTAAATGATATTCTCGTCCCGAGAATGAATGCCCTTTTTCATGCATGACAATACCTTACTGGCCTTGGCCACTGCTGATTGACATTGCACATTGTTGCATAGTTTGCTGTCTATAACAATTCCCAAGTCCTTTTCGTGTGTTGTTATCCCTAATTCGCTTCCATTTAGGGTATACGTTGCTTGTGTATTCTTTACGCCGAAGTGCATAACTTTGCATTTTTCAACATTAAATTTCATCTGCCATTTTAGTGCCCAGTCCCCCATTCTATCTAAATCCCTCTGCAGCAAAGTAATATCTTGCTCACATTGTACTATTTTACAAAGTTTTGTGTCCTCTGCAAACACTGAAACATGACTTTCAATGCTGTCTTCAAGATCATTTATAAAAATGTTAAATAGAAGGGGTCCCAGAACAGACCCCTGAGGGACACCACTTGCCACCTCTGTCCAGCTTGAAAATTTACCATTAATGACAACTCTTTGTACTCTGTTTTTAAGCCAATGTTCTACCCAAGAACAAGCATTTTCATCTAGAAAGATTTCCGTGAGTTTGAACACTAATCTATTGTGTTGAACTGTATCCAATGCCTTGGCAAAATCCAAATAGATCACATCCACTCCAACATCTACTTCTACTTACTTCATAAAACGCAATCAAGTTAGTTTGACACGACCTGTGCTTCATAAACCCGTGCTGATTTGTGCTGATAACCATGTTCTTCTCAAGGAATTATTGAATATTATCCCTTAATAACCTTTCAAATATTTTACCAGCCTCAGAAGTTAAGCTCACAGGTCTCTAATTTCCAGGCAAGGATTTTGAACCCTTTTTGAATATAGGAACCACATCTGCCTTCCTCCAATCCTCCGGAACACTTCCTGAAATAAAAGAATCTTGAAAGATTAAAAACAGCGGTTCACTTATTTCTACACTTAGTTCCTTAAGTACTCGTGGATGGATACCGTCAGGCCCTGGAGCTTTGTTTATATTAACTTTCTTTAGTTGCTGCAGCACCTTGTCTTGAGTTAACCAATTACAATTATTCTGCAGGTTTTTAGTAGCAATCATTTGCACATCTATTATTTATTATTTATTTATTAAAAATTCTTAAGAAACGCAGTCTTGTTACCCATAGGGTCTCGATGCGCATACCAGCAATAAAAACAGATAAAACAATATCCAGCAAACAACAGCATTAAAATCAAGTGCATTTAAAACCAGGGTTAAAATTTTCATGTAATCCCGTACGCCTGAGCAAATAAGACTGTTTTTAAGCTCCGGCGGAACTTCAGTAGACCATTCTCAAGTCTTAATGTCAGGGGCAGGGAGTTCCAAAGTTGCGCTCCCTGAACATCACTCGTCCTCCCTCCGCACTTTTTCTTTTTGAAATTTGGAATCTTCAATAAGTCCAAATCAGCCGATCTCAAGGATCGACTGGGAGCATAGCGTGTGAATTTATCCTTCAGATAGTCTGGTCCCATGCCATGGATAGCCTTGTATACCAAACAACCAGTTTTAAACAGAACCCGTTCACGAACGGGCAGCCAGTGCAAGGCTCTTAATGATGGAGTGATATGGTCATTGCGGGCCACACCCGTAAGTAGCCTTGCAGCTGCGTTCTGTATCAACTGGAGCTTGTGTATGATGTTCTGGGGCAGTCCAAGGTACAGAGCATTGCAGTAGTCCAATCGACTACCGATGATGGCGTTGACCACTGAGATTTGATCGGAGGGGGCAATGAATCTAAAAGTAGACCTCAGAAGTTTCAGGTGGTAGTGGCAAGAACTTACCACCTGATTAATCTGGGGCTTCAGTGTCAACCTGGAGTCGAGGATGACTCCCAGATCTCTGACCTTGGCGGCAGGACTCAGAGATGGAGAAAACGAGTCCGGCCATGAGGGAAAGATACTATTCACCTCCTGGTTACTGAAGATGATACATTCAGTTTTGGAGCCATTAAGTTTTAGATAATTGGCTCCCATCCACGACTGGATATCCTGTAGGCAGGAGGAAAGATTGATTTGATCCTCCTTTTTCTTGGCCAGGCGAAAGTACAACTGGGTATCGTCGGCATAGATATGATAGGGAAGCATGTGGCGGCGGATGATATGGGTCAGTGGCCTCATATAGATGTTAAACAGGATTGGAGATAAAGCCGAACCCTGGGGGACTCCACACGTCAGGGCGATGTTAGAGGAGTAAAATGTTCCCAATTTTACCCTTTGAACCCTGTCGTGGAGAAATGAGGTCACCCAAGCCAGGGCCCTGTCATCCACACCAGCCACAGTGAGTAGCCTCTCTATCAATCTATCATGACCGATGGTGTCAAAGGCCGCCGATAAATCCAGGAGTACCAGGGCAATTTCCTCCCCTCTGTCCAAGGCCCACAGGAGATCGTCGTGGACTTTAACCAGGGCAGTCTCTGTCCCTCTACCAGGTCGAAATCCCGATTGGAAGTCATCCATAATGTGATTAGACTCCAGGTGGCGCTGAATTTGCCAAACCGCCGCTCTCTCGATAATCTTGGCCAAAAAAGGCAAGGCTGAAATAGGTCGATTGTTGCTCAACTCGGAGCGTGGCACAGTTGGTTTCTTCAGCAGTGGGATAACCACAGCCTGCTTCAGAATGCCAGGAACAACTCCGGTGGCAAATGACATACTAACAATGTCTGCAATATAGGGGGCCAAAACATCAGCGGCATCCTTCACCACCTGTGCAGTGCAGGGATCAAGCGATGAGGACGATGCTCTGAGAGACTTGAGGATGATCAAAATCTCAGGCGTACTAACGGGTTTAAAATTCGAGAACATCGAGCCATCATAGGGTGTAAAAGTTTCTGTATCAGGTTCCACTACTATGTTGCTCCTAATTAGGTCAATTTTTTGTTTAAAAAAGTGAGAGAGGGATTCGCAAAACTTTTGAGATGTTTCTTCTTGGGGAAACGAACAGTTAGGATTTGCTAGGAGGTTTGTTGTGCGAAAAAGCTCTGCCGCTGAGTTCTTCGCTTTTGTAATCTTATCTGTAAAATATTGTTTTTTCGTATTTTTAATACTAGATTTATATAATTTTAAGGATTTTAAATATTCCAATTTGAGGTCGGCATTATAATCTTTTCTCCACCGTTTTTCAGCTGCTCGACATCGCCATTTCATCTCCCTGGTCACCTGATTAAACCAGGGAGGGTTTTTATCTGCTTGTCTTACTAGACAAGTTTTTTTCATGGGGGCTAAAAGTTCTATTGATTCTACAATCACTGAATTAAACAGTAAGATTTTCTCTTCTACTGTGTGGGAAGCATGAAATTTAATGGAGTCCATTTTGCTGGAAAAAGTTGTACTTTCCGGTGACTTTGGAAATATCTCGAGACCAAGAGCAGATATTATTTCTTTTTGGGATGTGGGGGATTTTCTTCATTTCAACACCTACTGCCTCAAACTTGATCAGATTATGATCACTCCAAGCCGTGGGTTGAGGAGTAGTAGTCGAAGAAATCAACCCATTGTGGAAAATCCAGTCTAGCGTGTGTCCGGCTCTATGTGTGGGGCTGGACACTGCTTGGTTATACCCTATGGTTTTTGCATAGAGTATTAAACTCTGGGCATGAGAGTCCGTAGGAGAATCAGCCCATAAGTTAAAGTCTCCCAAAATAATGGAGGAGGCAAACTTAAGACTAATAGTAGTTAGCAGTTCAGATATCTCCTCCATAAAGACAGGGGTACTAGTATTAGGCGGGTGATAAATGAGAGCTAGCCCTGCCGTCTCCCTCTCAGTGCGCTGCCATAGGAGGGAGAGATATTCAAATGTGGTGAAGGATGTCACCTCCATCTCATTTTCCCTGATTTTAAGATGTTCTTTAAAAATAATCGCAATCCCCCCGCCTCTTCTTGTTGCCCGATTGCACATAAGTATGTGATATCCAAGGGGGGCCAATTCATCAAGACGAGGTGGGGCTGAGGGGGAAAACCATGTTTCCGTTAAAAATAGAAAATCAAGGTTGTTATCTTTAATTATGATGTTGATGGCCTCAGCGTTCTTAATTGCTGAGCGGGCATTCAATAGACGGGCCATGATTGCTCTTTGGAGTATTATTAGTCTCGCTAAGGTTGCTGGCCAAATTAAGAATAGTTTTAATTTGGGAGCTTCCATAGTGAGATAATATTTTATTTTTCTTTAATTTGAGGGCAGTGCGAATACTTATTGGGCCATGAGTATTTAAAGCCTTTAAATAAGAAGCAGAATAATTCAGGTTACTCATGATGCTACAAGGTTTCAACAGCTGAGGCACAGTCAATTATATATAACAATAACAGATAACGACAAGTTTTACCAATTGTCAGAGATATATGATCTTAACATTTAGCATAAAAATGATCGATAGCGATAAAGAATGCGCAGAGTAACACTTACAGTTTGGAGACTGGATGAAGTTTCAAGAATAACAGCGTTAAAAGAAATGAATAGGTAAACAATAGGGGGGAGGATTAATAAAAACAAAGTGAGAGATAGATAAGTTGTTGTTGGTCCGCCCGTCCGGGGCACAGACGGGCTTCCCTCTGGCACGCCTCCGGTGCGCCGCCGGAGCGCTGCCTGCGCTCCGCGCGGCGGCAAATATGGGGATGCCAAGCCCCTCCTCCTGGTAACAGGGTAGGCTCCGCCCACAGTGGTGCTGTCAAATCAAGATGGCCGCCAAAGTGGTGAAATAGGTGGCTTGTGAAGATGAAGGCAGTGATGCCCACGGTCTTCCCCGCCTGGGCAAAGTGCAGTTCAAAGTACAAGGTGATAAAAGTGCTGGGGTGCAGTGGTCACGGCCACGTTTGTAGAGCTGGAGCTTTTGTTCACTCGCAGCGTACTTAAAAAATGCTTTGGGGTTGCTTTTGCTCTCTTTAGCTATCATTTTTTCATTTTGAAGTTTAGCAAATCTAATTGCCTTTTTGTACGCATTATTTGCTTCCTTATATCTTATATAGGATGCCTCTGATTTGTCCGATTTAAATGCCCTTTTCCTTTTTTTAATCTCTTGTTTTACTTTTCTACTAAGCCACATTGGTTTTAATTTGTTTCTTTCATATTTATTTCCCAATGGTACATACTGAGAAATGTACCTTTCTAATATTTGTTGGAAGATGATCCATTTATCCTCAGTGTTTTTTTCACTAAAGAGTTTATGCCAGTCAATATATTGTAAAGCTTCCCTTAACTTATTGAAATTGGCCTTTTTAAAATTATATGTTTTAGTATACCCCATCTGCTTTTGTTTTTTTGAGTTTATTTCAAAGGACACCATATTGTGATCACTATTTCCCAAGTCCTCACCTACTTGAATGTTGGTCAAAAGATCAATGTTGTTTGTTAAAACCAGGTCCAGACAAGCGTCCATTCTAGTTGGTGTTTATACAAGTTGTGACATGAAGGTGTCATTTACCAAGTTTAAAAACCTAATTCCCTTTGATGAGCTACTAGTCCCTCTGTCCCAATTTATCTCTGGGTAATTAAAATCTCCGATAATTAACGTGTTACCCAGATTTGCAGCTTTCTCAATTTGCTCAAACAGCTGTTGTTCCTCGTCAATATTAACATTAGGTGGTTTATAACATATCTCAACCAATAGTTGTTTTCCCTTAGTTTCCCCCAAGCAGATATTTACCCATAAAGCCTCCACATTTTCCTCATTGCATTCCATTTGCTTAAGATTTGGCTTTAACCCATGGTTGACATACAAACATACCCCACCACCCTGCCTGTTTTTCCTATCCTTCCTAAATAACATGTACCCATTTAAGTTAACTGCCCAGTCATGTGTCTCATCCCACCATGTTTCAGTTATGCCTATTATATCATATTGTTTAGTGTATACTACTGCCTCGAGTTCCCCTATTTTGTTATTTAGGCTCCTTGCATTAGTAAACATACATTTAATATCATATAGTTTGGTTTAATTCATGAGAAGGGAAAGTGCCAAACCAAGGGTACCGAGAGAAAGCTGCGGAGGGCGGCCGGGCAATGTAACTCTTGATTGGGTTGTCAGACCTGGACCATTGTCAGTGGACAGGAGGCCAGCTTCCACACTCTTCCAGGAGTTTGTGGCAAACGTTCGTGGTAAGGAGCGTTTGGCACAGCAGTTATTTGGAGAAGTGGCCCTTGGCAGTGTGGATCCTGCAGAATTCAGTATTAGCAGTTACATGGAAAGGTGCCCTTGTTCCTGATGAGTTCAGTATTAGTAGTTATATGGAGAGGAGTTTTTGGGTCCTGCAGAGTTCACTATTCACAGTGGTAATAAAAGGCCATTGTTCATAAAGATGGAATTAAGTGAACCCTGCCCCTTTGCTGTCTCGTTTAGTTATGGGTAATACATTGCAGGTATAATTGGAGACAATAAATCATGCTTTCTTTAAATGTTTGTTCTAGGGCAATAACCGCTAGTGACAATCGAATTCCACCACCTCCAGGGGACCCAGCGCCTACACCCCCTGGATCTGTTACACAAGTGGACGTGCGCAGCCGCGTTGCCGCTTGGTCGACCTGGGCATCTGAATATGGATACTGTACGTAATGCCTTATCACATGTGTATTTGGTTACACACCGACAGACATCACAATCCACACTCTAGCTTGTTGGACAAATGTACAGAAATATTAATGTTTATGCTTAGGCTAAAATAAACTTATTTCCATGGATATGCTAGAAAAATTTCAACTTCGTAGCGTCTAAAGAAGCCCCTGTATAAAGTCCATGTAGTCCCTATATAAAATCTGTCTAGTCTATCTAGTTATCGAACACTATATAAATTAAATCTGAACCATTTAGTGACAAATAAAACACTGGTTCAGGCTGTATAGACCGTTTAGTCCATATATCAATCCATGTACTGGTTATTATGGTTAGTCTTATTGTTTAATACACTTCCTAAATTAAAACCTTATAAAAATTGACAACGTTGCTTAGAATAGCTTTTTGTCTGTCTTCAATTCTCTTTTGTGTGTGTTTTTTTTTTTTTTTGTGTTTTTTTTTAAATTTTACATGTGAGGTTTTTTTTTTTTTTTTTTTTTACACTTTTAGATGATAAATTGAGGCAAAATGGAGACTGGGACGAAGCTCCAGGGATGGTAGAGGCACGTATTGACAGAGATGTTGTGAGTAACAAGTGTGATACTTATATAAAATCTTATAACTTGCACTACCTTGTGTCTGCAACAATGTAGAAATGCTTAAAGCGTGCATCGCTATAATGAAAGATCAGTTAATGAATAGATCAGGGATGCGCGGATAAGCCTGATATTTGGTACATGTTTCATGGGACTTTTTTGTGCCACGTTCAAGAAGGCCACTGTATCTGTACCCAATTCAAAGTCTGAGATTGCCCCGCTTTGGGGCACTCTAAACCGCAAATTGGCAGTGCCAGTATTCCGTTTTCTGCATAATATAATTGCTGTATTTAGCCACAAGACATGCAGATACATGACAGAACCCTAACAGAGGAACAGGAGGGAACGATAGGAAGGTATACAACCGGACCTTAGTGTGATCAGGCTTCACGCTAGGAAACTGAAATAACAAAGCTAAATAGAAGTATGCCAGACCAGTCCAAGAGCCAAAGAAATCAAGTGAACCTAGTCATGAGTTCCAAGAGCTAGATATGAGAATATCCACATTGGAAAGACAGGAACAATGATGACAGTCTGAGACTAGCTGGGTCTGGAAGTCTGGATGCAATACTCGTAATCTACGGCTAGCTGGGTCTGGAACTCTGGATGCAATACTCGTAATCTACGGCTAGCTGGGTCTGGAACTCTGGATGCAATATTTGTAATCTACGGCTAGCTGGGTCAGGAACACTGGATGCAATACTCTTAATCTACGGCTAGCTGGGTCTGGAACTCTGGATGCAATACTCGTAATCTACTGCTAGCTGGGTCTGGAACACTGGATGCAATACTCGTAATCTACGGCTAGCTGGGTCTGGAACACTGGATGCAATACTCGTAATCTACGGCTAGCGGGGTCTGGAACACTGGATGCAATACTCGTAATCTACTGCTAGCTGGGTCAGGAACACTGGATGCAATACTTGTAATCTACGGCTTGCTGGGTCTGGAACACTGGATGCAATACTTGTAATCTACTGCTAGCTGGGTCAGGAACACTGGATGCAATACTCGTAATCTACGGCTTGCTGGGTCTGGAACTCTGGATGCAATACTCGTAATCTATGGCTAGCTGGGTCTGGAACTCTGGATGCAATACTCGTAATCTGCGGCTAGCTGGGTCTAGAACTCTGGATGCAATACTCGTAATCTACGGCTAGCTGGGTCTGGAACTCTGGATGCAATACTCGTAATCTATGGCTAGCTTGGTCTGGAACTCTGGATGCAATACTTGTAATCTACGGCTTGCTGGGTCAGGAACACTGGATGCAATACTCGGAATCTACTGCTAGCTGGGTCAGGAACTCTGGATGCAATACTTGTAATCTACGGCTTGCTGGGTCAGGAACACTGGATGCAATACTCGTAATCTACGGCTTGCTGGGTCAGGAACACTGGATGCAATACTCGTAATCTACGGCTTGCTGGGTCTGGAACACTGGATGCAATACTCGTAATCTACGGCTTGCTGGGTCTGGAACTCAGGATGCAATACTCGTAATCTACGGCTAGCTGGGTCTGGAACACTGGATGCAATACTCGTAATCTACGGCTAGCTGGGTCTGGAACTCTGGATGCAATACTCGTAATCTACTGCTAGCTGGGTCTGGAACTCTGGATGGAATACTCGTAATCTACGGCTAGCTGGGTCAGGAACTCTGGATGCAATACTCGTAATCTACGGCTTGCTGGGTCAGGAACACTGGATGCAATACTCGTAATCTACGGCTAGCTGGGTCTGGAACACTGGATGCAATAGTCGTAATCTACGGCTTGCTGGGTCAGGAACACTGGATGCAATACTCGTAATCTACGGCTTGCTGGGTCAGGAACACTGGATGCAATACTCGTAATCTACGGCTAGCTGGGTCTGGAACACTGGATGCAATACTCGTAATCTACGACTAGCTGGGTCTGGAACACTGGATGCAATACTCGTAATCTACGGCTAGCTGGGTCTGGAACAGTGGATGCAATACTCGTAATCTATGGCTAGCTGGGTCTGGAACAGTGGATGCAATACTCGTAATCTATGGCTAGCTGGGTCTGGAACACTGGATGCAATACTCTTAATCTACGGCTTGCTGGGTCAGGAACACTGGATGCAATACTCTTAATCTACGGCTTGCTGGGTCAGGAACACTGGATGCAATACTCGTAATCTACGGCTAGCTGGGTCTGGAACAGTGGATGCAATACTCGTAATCTATGGCTAGCTGGGTCAGGAACACTGGATGCAATACTCGTAATCTACGGCTTGCTGGGTCAGGAACACTGGATGCAATACTCGTAATCTACGGCTAGCGGGGTCTGGAACACTGGATGCAATACTCGTAATCTACGGCTTGCTGGGTCAGGAACACTGGATGCAATACTCTTAATCTACGGCTTGTTGGGTCAGGAACACTGGATGCAATACTCGTAATCTATGGCTTGCTGGGTCAGGAACACTGGATGCAATACTCGTAATCTACGGCTAGCGGGGTCTGGAACACTGGATGCAATACTGGTAATCTACGGCTAGCGGGGTCAGGAACACTGGATGCAATACTTGTAATCTACGGCTTGCTGGGTCAGGAACACTGGATGCAATACTCGTAATCTACGGCTTGCTGGGTCAGGAACACTGGATGCAATACTCTTAATCTACGGCTTGCTGGGTCAGGAACACTGGATGCAATACTCGTAATCTACGGCTAGCGGGGTCAGGAACACTGGATGCAATACTCGTAATCTACGGCTAGCGGGGTCTGGAACACTGGATGCAATACTGGTAATCTACGGCTAGCGGGGTCTGGAACACTGGATGCAATACTCGTAATTTACGGCTAGCGGGGTCTGGAACACTGGATGCAATACTCGTAATTTACGGCTAGCGGGGTCTGGAACACTGGATGCAATACTGGTAATCTACGGCTAGCGGGGTCTGGAACACTGGATGCAATACTCGTAATTTACGGCTAGCGGGGTCCGGAACACTGGATGCAATACTCGTAATTTACGGCTAGCGGGGTCTGGAACACTGGATGCAATACTCGTAATCTACGGCTAGCGGGGTCTGGGACACTGGCTTTAAAAAAAGTGTTCAAGATCCAACCAATCATCTCTCAGGATAGGCTATAAATAACAGCGATCCAACCAATCATCTAATGACTAAACCACTTTTTAATGTGAATACTCCTACTGAAAGCAGCAAACCACCATTCCTACCTTTAATATATCATTTTATTTTATGATGAAATGCTTGTGGTATTAGAAATTTAAAGTCACCCGGGCCAGATAATCTCGAAGATGCATCTCGATGATCTGGTCTGAATGCTGTCTTGTCCCTTTAACCACGGCGCCTATCTTTTAGAAATGGCAATGTTTATATTGTAGGGTTAAGTCCTGCTCTAGAGGCTGTCTTCCAGAATAAATCTCGGCCCTGGGACACCATGCCTCCTCTGTGACATTGCAGGAGGCGGTGAAGTAAGGTAAGTAAAAGGAACGTGTTTTTTATTTTTATGTATTTATTGTATTATTGCGAACGGGGAGGGGATGGAACTATTTATGACAGGGACACTATAGCATTGAAATACAGGTTTTTATTTGCTTTAATCTTCCTTTAAGTCTATGAGGGTTTAGTTTGAGGGTTTTTTTCTTGAGAGCTTTCTATTCATTCTTTGGAGGACTCTATATTTATTCTACGAATAAAAATGATCCTGCTGTGGCATGAACAACTGTTAATGGTTCTAATAGCAACTTATTCTGTTTATAATCTTGTGTCTCCCAGCAAATTCTAAACCACCTTCTGGATGACATTGAGTTCTTCATCATGAAACTTCAGAAAGCTGCCGAGGCTTTTTCAGAGCTCTCCAAAAGAAAGAAATCCAAGAAGAAGAAAGGTCCAGGGGGTATGTGTCCTGCTGTTTTATTGGATAAATGTCATGTTTTGTGAAAAGATTGAGTCAATTTGAAATTTTATTTCCTAGAGGGAGTTCTCACGCTGCGTGCAAAGCCACCTCCCCATGAAGAATTTGTAGATTGCCTTCAGAAGTTCAAGCATGCGTTTAACCTTCTGGTATGTGGAGCGTGGGGCAGCTGCAATCGCCTCCTTCGACTCTTTCATTTCTTTTATGCCTGTCTTCTAAAACTCCAGGCAGTGTGGCATCACATGCATCCATGTCTACATTTTAGCCAGCTTTTCTGCAGCCTGGGTGTCTGTGTCCTGCCACACTCGTGCTGTCCTGCAGCCTTATTGTGTCTGTGTCCTGCAGCCTGATTGTGTCTGTGTTCTGCCATGCTTGGGCTTACCTACAGCCTGAGTATCTGTGTCCTGCCACTCTCATGCTTTCCTACAGCCTGAGTATCTGTGTCCTGCCACTCTCGCACTTTCCTACAGCCTGAGTATCTGTGTCCTGCCACTCTCACGCTTTCCTACAGCCTGAGTATCTGTGTCCTGCCACTCTCATGCTTTCCTACAGCCTGAGTATCTGTGTCCTGCCACTCTCACACTTTCCTACAGCCTGAGTATCTGTGTCCTGCCACTCTCACGCTTTCCTACAGCCTGAGTATCTGTGTCCTGCCACTCTCACACTTTCCTACAGCCTGAGTATCTGTGTCCTGCCACTCTCACGCTTTCCTACAGCCCGAGTATCTGTGTCCTGCCACTCTCGCGCTTTCCTACAGCCTGAGTATCTGTGTCCTGCCACTCTCACACTTTCCTACAGCCTGAGTATCTGTGTCCTGCCACTCTCACACTTTCCTACAGCCTGAGTATCTGTGTCCTGCCACTCTCACACTTTCCTACAGCCTGAGTATCTGTGTCCTGCCACTCTCACGCTTTCCTACAGCCTGAGTATCTGTGTCCTGCCACTCTCACACTTTCCTACAGCCTGAGTATCTGTGTCCTGCCACTCTCACGCTTTCCTACAGCCCGAGTATCTGTGTCCTGCCACTCTCGCGCTTTCCTACAGCCTGAGTATCTGTGTCCTGCCACTCTCACACTTTCCTACAGCCTGAGTATCTGTGTCCTGCCACTCTCACACTTTCCTACAGCCTGAGTATCTGTGTCCTGCCACTCTCACACTTTCCTACAGCCTGAGTATCTGTGTCCTGCCACTCTCATGCTTTCCTACAGCCTGAGTATCTGTGTCCTGCCACTCTCACACTTTCCTACAGCCTGAGTATCTGTGTCCTGCCACTCTCACGCTTTCCTACAGCCTGAGTATCTGTGTCCTGCCACTCTCACGCTTTCCTACAGCCTGAGTATCTGTGTCCTGCCACTCTCACGCTTTCCTACAGCCTGAGTATCTGTGTCCTGCCACTCTCACGCTTTCCTACAGCCTGAGTATCTGTGTCCTGCCACTCTCACACTTTCCTACAGCCTGAGTATCTGTGTCCTGCCACTCTCACACTTTCCTACAGCCTGAGTATCTGTGTCCTGCCACTCTCGCGCTTTCCTACAGCCTGAGTATCTGTGTCCTGCCACGCATGAATGTGGTCTGTTGTTGCAGAATGTTATGTTTGTATAACCGTTGTGTAACTCCATATGAACAGGGCCTTTCACTACTTGTCTTTTGACCTTAATATTGATGGTCAATGACTTCTTATCCATCCACGCTGTATAATTCTAATGTGCAGTGAAAGTGGCGCTAGATACAAATAACATGTTGTGTGTAATGCTTGCTGATGTTGTGGTATGTTGGATCACGTTTGGTGTGTTGTATTTGTTGTGCATGGGGTTACATTTTGTTTCTTAAACACACATTCCAGACTGCTAAATATGTTTTATCCTGCTAAAGTGCTTCATGTGAAGAGTTTGTCTTCGTTTTCATTTTACAAAAAGTGCATATTTCAATAGAAATTGACATATTTATAATTGAACCTTGTTAATCAGACAATTAGTTCTGTTATTTGCCAATTGTTTAACTCCGTTGAGATAAACTCAAGAGGCAGGAATTGCCCAGGGCCTTGTCATTGAGCTGCATTGGGAAGTCTGTGATTGGACAGTCACAGAAAATGTGGGCGGAATTAGAAGGGGATGGTTTACAAAGGCTGTAGAGATCTGCAGCTTTTACAAACTGTTTTAAGATAAACCCCCAATGAAATTATACTTTACTGCAGCATATCTACTAAACGTCGTTTATTTTATATATATATATATATATATATATATATATATATATATATAAATTTTTTATTTGGGTGGTGGAGGGTTCCTTTAATGCCTTTCACTACAAAGTGGGTATAAATGTTTTTATTTTCATGTTTTTTACAGTATGAAATTTAGTACATAATGTCTTGCTTACCCTAATTTATGCTCTAGTGATGATTACCAGCTTGTTGAGAAAATGTCAGTTCACCTCTGTTTATAAACAGTACAGGGAGTTTCAATGGGTCATGTCACACCTACAGTCAAGGAGGATGGAGGAGTGAATAGATTTTGCCATTTCAGTTACTTTGCTTATAGGATTATGTAAGCACTCAAGAGACCGGTTAAAATTGCTCCAGCAGTTTAAGTATCTTTATTTTAGATATATATGATTTAACTGTATTTACTGTGTTGACGTTATACATAAATGCAGACAGTCGCCATGTTCAGTAAGCTGCACTGATAGTAATGGCTTTGTGGTCCTTACAAATACCTTTTAAACAGGATATTTGACCATTTTAATTTTTCTCTTTGTCATCTACTGTAAGAAGAGAATCATTAAATGTTTGCTTTTATACTAGCATTTCAGACCCTGAATAAAATATAACAAGACGCTATTTACTGTCTAAAGCTTTTCATTCCCCAAATATTTTTATAAAGGATGAAGGAATATATTGTTTAAATTTGCATAATTGTCATTGTTTATCTGCAAAGCAAAATAAACGGTATAAAACTGTTTTGTGATCTGTTTATGTACAAGCTACGCATCCCTTGCTTCATGTAATGCCGATCTATGTTTAATTAAAAGGGATTTTGGTGGTGAAGGGGTTAAGTGACATTAGTGCGTATTAGGTGCCAAGGAACCCTTTCAGTTGTTTTACGTGTTTTCCTGTAACATTGCATCCGGTGTGTGAGTGTTACGGCATATCAGTGATGCTGTTTGGGGTGTTTGTGTGCGGCATTGTGATTATTGTATGTATTAAGAAGCACTATTTTCATATTTCTAGGCCAAATTAAAGTTACACATACAGAATCCCAGTGCCACCGAACTGGTTCACTTTCTTTTCACCCCATTAAATATGGTAAGGTTTAAATGTTTTTCTTCTTTAAAATGATGTCCGACTGTTTTAATGCACAAAGACCAACCTAGTTCACAGAATGCTTATTTATACTTGTACCGAAATTGGGGTTGTGTGTAAATGCTAGGTGTTAAGGGATTTACTTTTTTGAGTGGAGGTCTGTAGAGTGGAGAACTGTAAGTCCAGGTATGGGGTCTGAAGGAATGTGTGTTGAAACGTATGGCCTCGGAAGGGGTTTAGGGAGTGTATGGGATCTAAAGGGGTGTGTGGGTAAGTACAGGACCAAGGCAGTGTGTTTGGATTTACAGGCGCTGGGACTTAGTTTGTGTTTGGGGGCATATTGGGGTTAAGGGGGTGTGTGGGAGGTGTCATGGCTAAAGAAGTGAGTATTTGTATGGGCGCTGAACTTGTTGAGGGAATGTACAGGACTTAAGAGGGTCTTTGGGAGGGATGTTTGGGAGCTGAGGAACTGTGTGTGTATATATATATATATATATATATATGTGTGTGTGTGTGATTGATGTATATGTTGGGGCTGGGTGTGTAGAGGTTGTGGGGGTCTATTTATTGTTGAGTGGGTCTACATATGGAATTAATGGAAGTATATCTGGGGCTGAGTAAGTGTGTAGAGGTCGTGGTGGGGGTTGATGTTTGTGAGTGGAAGCTAAGTGGGTGCGTAGAGGTTGCATAGAGGCTTAATGGATGTTTAGAAGTTATAGGGTGTGTGTAGAGTCTGAGTGGCTGTTGGGTGTGTAGAGTCTGAGTGGCTGTTGGGTGTGTAGAGTCTGAGTGGCTGTTGGGTGTGTAGAGTCTGAGTGGCTGTTGGGTGTGTAGAGTCTGAGTGGCTGTTGGGTGTGTAGAGTCTGAGTGGCTGTTGGGTGTGTAGAGTCTGAGTGGCTGTTGGGTGTGTAGAGTCTGAGTGGCTGTTGGGTGTGTAGAGACTGAGTGGGTGTTTAGAAATTGAGAGGTGTGCAAAGGCTGAGTGGGTGTTTAGAAGTTGAGGGGTGTGCAAAGGCTGAGTGGGTGTTTAGAAGTTGAGGGGTGTGTAGAGACTGAGTGGGTGTTGGGTGTGTAGAGCCTGAGTGGGTGTTTAGAAGTTGAGAGGTGTGCGTGTACAAACGGAGTTAGGCCACAGACTGGTATCAGGAAGCAGCATGTTTGTCTATTATGATCCTGAAAGTTGTTTTTCCACTCTTACTGTAGATGGTGGATGCGACAGGTGGTCCAGAGCTTGCACAATCTGTTCTGAGCCCACTCTTGATAAAGGATGCCATTGAGTTTTTAAATTATGCCCTTAATACTGAAGAAAAACTACTTTGGGCAAAGCTGGGTGACAGCTGGAGAAAGACACGGTAAAAGAAAGGGTTGAGTGATGGATGCTGGGTTGGGGGGCTATATTTTAAGATAATGGGGTACAGCCGTGCTGAGAATGACTGCCCTGATGGCTATTTACAGAAGGTTGACAAAGTTAGTAAGTATGTAGACTGGCATCATTTTGAAAAATGAGCCGTTTGTGGTAGATGGAGTTTAATGTCCCGAGTCCCTCGGCCCAGTGAATTCAGAAAGGTCTACATGTACGATTGCTGTCAGTGGATTAAGGGTTTGATGAAGAGTCTTTGCTTCTTACTCTTTGCTATTTAAATAGACAATTTGCTTGGAATGTATTAATTTCTGTTCACCCTTGCTGTGTAGCTAGCGTACTGAATCGAGGTCTGCAAGGTAGTTCCTCTAACACTACCTGGGAAATCACTTCCAAGTTTGAAAAAGACAATGCAACATTTAATTTTCGTGTCTTTTTTAGTTATACGCTAAATTCTGATTCTAGCTGTAGCTACACGAGAAATACATATGCCCAATTTCCACTTTATCTTTTATATAATGTTCCCTTCCACTGATGTTCCCAGACACGTTCATCACGCGCACAGCCATCACGCGCACAGCCATCACGCGCACAGCCATCACGCGCACAGCCATCACGCGCACAGCCATCACGCGCACAGCCATCACGCGCACAGCCATCACGCGCACAGCCATCACGCGCACAGCCATCACGCGCACAGCCATCACGCGCACAGCCATCACGCGCACAGCCATCACGCGCACAGCCATCACGCGCACAGCCATCACGCGCACAGCCATCACGCGCACAGCCATCACGCGCACAGCCATCACGCGCACAGCCATCACACGCACAGCCATCACACGCACAGCCATCACACGCACAGCCATCACACGCTTTTATAATAAAGAACTCTAAGAACGAAGAATCACCATCAAATTGCTTTCTTTCTGTATAGCGCAGAGTGGCCAAAAGATCAGTTCATCCCGCCATACATCCCACGTTTCCGGAATGGCTGGGAACCGCCATTATTAAACTTTGCAGGTGTACCAAAGGGGCAGAGTCTCAATCAGTTGGCTGAAACTATGGCAAATGTTGCTGACCTGCAGCGGAAACAAGACTTCAAGAATTTTCCAACCGAGGTAAGAATGCCAAGAACACAAACCGTTAGGGTGCTATATCGGAATGTATAGATTTATTTACATCAGCCTCCTGCCATGTTTGCACTAATCAGAACTGTGTTTATGATACCAGAGTGGCTATCCATAGCCCTGATTATTCCTTTCAAGTCTATTTTTCATTACTATGATGCTCTTATAAAGCGCAAACACATTCCACAGCACTGTACATGGGTACAAGTAAAAAGACAAAGTTACAGTGCATCTAAGAAACAATACAGAATGTGACAACATAGACTGGTGGAGTTAAGGACCCTAAGGGTGAGCAAAGGTGAGAAGATATCAATACAGAGTGAGTTTGAGGGCATAATGTATTTATGACACTGGACCTCCTCCTCCCGGTGATTATCATTGGAAGCTGCACAATGATTTTAAAAAGGACAACTGTACTTTTTAACCTTTCGTTTATTAAACTTAAAAATGAAACTTGGTTGGATCGGTGTTATTTATAGTCTATGCTGAGAGATGATTGGTTGGATTGCTGTTATTTATAGTCTGTGCTGAGAGATGATTGGTTGGATCTATTTTATTTATAGTCTATGCTGAGAGATGATTGGTTGGATCGCTGTTATTTATAGTCTATGCTGAGAGATGATTGGTTGGATCTATTTTATTTATAGTCTATGCTGAGATGATTGGTTGGATCGCTGTTATTTATAGTCTATGCTGAGAGATGATTGGTTGGATCGCTGTTATTTATAGTCTATGCTGAGAGATGATTGGTTGGATCGCTGTTATTTATAGTCTATGCTGAGAGATGATTGGTTGGATCGCTGTTATTTATAGTCTATGCTGAGATGATTGGTTGGATCGCTGTTATTTATAGTCTATGCTGAGAGATGATTGGTTGGATCGCTGTTATTTATAGTCTATGCTGAGAGATGATTGGTTGGATCGCTGTTATTTATAGTCTATGCTGAGAGATGATTGGTTGGATCTCTGTTATTTATAGTCTATGCTGAGAGATGATTGGTTGGATCGCTGTTATTTATAGTCTATGCTGAGAGATGATTGGTTGAATTGCTGTTATTTATAGTCTGTGCTCAGATGATTGGTTGGATCGCTGTTATTTAGTCTATACAGAGAGATGATTGGTTGGGTCGCTGTTATTTATAGTCTATGCTGAGAGATGATTGGTTGGATCGCTGTTATTTATAGTCTGTGCTCAGATGATTGGTTGGATCGCTGTTATTTAGTCTATACAGAGAGATGATTGGTTGGGTCGCTGTTATTTATAGTCTATGCTGAGATGATTGGTTGAATTGCTGTTATTTATAGTCTATGCTGAGATGATTGGTTGGATCGCTGTTATTTATAGTCTATGCTGAGAGATGATTGGTTGGATTGCTGTTATTTATAGTATGTGCTGAGAGATGATTGGTTGGATCGCTTTTATTTATAGTCTGTGCTGAGAGATGATTGGTTGGATCGCTGTTATTTATAACAAACCGTCGGATTCCAACATCGCTGCTTAGCCAGATTAAATGTGAAATTTTCTCTAAAAATCAATAGATCAAATTTATAAAATATATAGTTTAATTTTGTTAAATGTGGTGAACTTTTGAAAAATAAAATACGAAAATGTGACTGTCATTTAATAAAATATTAGATCTGAATGTGTACAAGGTGTCTGCATGGTTTGAGTTATTTATAATAACTGTGTGGGAGTTAGTTATTGGTTACGTAGTGATTACACGTGTATAACCGTTCACAATGGAAATGAACTGATTGTCTACAGAGTTAGAATAGGGGGATATACAGCCATCTCATGAAGTGTGACATTATCCTCATATGATGTCATTCCATTCCCTGGTTATTTTGTGCTACTTAGTAAATCTCATTAATCTATTATGCAAATTCTGCATTTCTGTAAAATTTCCTATATTGAAAGTGTGACGGTAGTAAACTGTATCACCGTCCAGTATTCCCTTTTTCCCAATAGTAGAATAGCCACAGGGTAAAACAATGCTGGTATCGCCAAATAATCCACACATGAGCCAAAGCTTAATGCTGGAAAAATACTGATTTTACTGGAAGCAACAGGAATTCAATTTATACAGTACAAGCTCCTCCTCTGGGCCAGGCTAGATAATTGAGTTTCAGCAACATACTAAACTCAATTATCTGCTGGCCAGAAACATTAACAATTTTCCACATTTTTAAAAATATACTTTATACATGTCATAGAAATATAAAAACCACATCCCTGGGTAGCTGAGGATACTGGGAGTAACATATCCAAATTGCACGAAAACCCATTCGGTAGTTTTCGTGTAGCATTGTGTGGAAGTTTGACCGGCTTGTCATGTGGTTGTATCAGATTTGGAGTTCCATGAAATTGGTAGCAAGAGCCGGTCTTCGTTTGTGCAGAATTACACGAAAACCACAGTTATACGGTATCTGGTTACATGTGAATTCTCCCCTCATTCGGTTGATTGAAACTCCCAAACGCCAGTCTGATACTGTGAGTGGAAATCGGTCAGATGGGACTTCCATGGAGACCGGGTGTTCGTGTGATTGCCATGCCGAAAATGGTTCCAGGCAATCCACTAGTAAGTCCCGCTGGCCGCGTTTAGGAGATTTAAGATGGCCGCCATCCTTTGTTCTCGCCACGTGTTCGTATGCCGAATGGCGGCCACCTAGAAGCACTCAATTACCTTGCGGCTTTCATGGTTACTCTGTGTTCTAAGTTCTGATTGCTACCCAGGGTGGTCTCCGTTCGGTAGAACGAATAAATGTCCCGAACACAGAAATAACAACGAATACTTTAAAGTCACTTAACTAGCAGGGAGAGGAAATAACCGAATGGGTATAGGTAAACACAAGGAAATACTGTACAGAAAGTATTTGGGTTAAGGAGTGTGTCCCATTCCCTGCACACTGTTTTACCAGCGATACACCCATGTTTGGGTAAACATTGTATATGCTTTATGTAATGATCGGGGATTTGGTGTTTATCACTTTTTTTATTGTGTTTTCTTCCAGTTTACAGCTGTCCCCAACTATCCGCCGTCAGAAGGGTATGTATTAATGGGATTATTCTGGACATAGGGGTCTATTAGGGGGGGAATGGTCACTACTTTATAACGAAATTCAAAACTTCTTCCAGCATTTCCTGAATATTTACAATCTTAATCAAATCATTCTTTTAATCCTATGCTAGCTACTTATGTTTCCAGTATAAACAGAGTATAAACTGATTTCTTCGGCTTCCTATTACTTTCTTTACGTTGTGTGTTTAATTGGAAATGACTAATATCCAAGTATTAGAAATTGTTGGTGAGTGCTGCCATTTCTGCTCCTTGCCCCAGAATGAATTTATAATAAATCGAAATTGCTGTATGTCTGCTCACACTGCTTCACATGTCTGCACTAACCAAACTGTAAATACACATAATCTGTGTCATTAATTGTCTTCTTCTGTTTGATTGTTATAAAGTGTACCATTCTCACAGCTACTGAAACTATAGCCGTGAAACTAGTCTAATTGGCTACAGAAAATAATTACATCTGGAGATTATTTTACTTTTGTGCAGTCTGACAAAATACTCAGCACGTGTTTTTCTTTTTAAAATGTCTGTATTTAACAAGCTTTATACATGCATCTCAGTGTCTATATAATATGCGTCTGTGTGTGTTTGAAATGTCTGTTTAGTGTGTGTCATTGTGTGTTTGAAATGTCTGTTTAATGTGTGTCCGTTTGAAATTATTTATATAGCGCCAGCAAGTTCCATAGCGCTGTACAATGGGTGGACTAACAGACACGTAATTGGAACCAAACAAATGGACACACAGTAACAGAGGGGTGAAGGGCCCTGCTCAGTGAGTTTACATGTTAGAGGCAGTGGGGTATAGTGACACAGTAACAGAGGGATTGAGGGCCTGCTCAGTGAGTTTACATGTTAGAGGGAGTGGGGTATAGTGACACAGTAACAGAGGGATTGAGGCCCTGCTCAGTGAGCTTACATGTTAGAGGCAGTGGGGTATAGTGACACAGTAACAGAGGGATTGAGGGCCTGCTCAGTGAGTTTACATGTTAGAGGGAGTGGGGTATAGTGACACAGTAACAGAGGGATTGAGGGCCTGCTCAGTGAGTTTACATGTTAGAGGGAGTGGGGTATAGTGACACAGTAACAGAGGGATTGAGGGCCTGCTCAGTGAGTTTACATGTTAGAGGGAGTGGGGTTTAGTGACAGTAACAGAGGGATTGAGGGCCTGCTCAGTGAGTTTACATGTTAGAGGGAGTGGGGTATAGTGACACAGTAACAGAGGGATTGAGGCCCTGCTCAGTGAGTTTACATGTTAGAGGGAGTGGGGTATAGTGACACAGTAACAGAGGGATTGAGGCCCTGCTCAGTGAGTTTACATGTTAGAGGGAGTGGGGTATAGTGACACAGTAACAGAGGGATTGAGGGCCCTGCTCAGTGAGTTTACATGTTAGAGGGAGTGGGGTATAGTGACACAGTAACAGAGGGATTGAGGCCCTGCTCAGTGAGTTTACATGTTAGAGGGAGTGGGGTATAGTGACACAGTAACAGAGGGATTGAGGCCCTGCTCAGTGAGTTTACATGCCAGAGGGAGTGGGGTATAGTGAAACAGTAACAGAGGGATTGAGGGTCCTGCTCAGTGAGTTTACATGTTAGAGGGAGTGGGGTATAGTGACACAGTAACAGAGGGATTGAGGGCCTGCTCAGTGAGTTTACATGTTAGAGGGAGTGGGGTATAGTGACACAGTAACAGAGGGATTGAGGGCCCTGCTCAGTGAGTTTACATGTTAGAGGGAGTGGGGTATAGTGACACAGTAACAGAGGGATTGAGGGCCCTGCTCAGTGAGTTTACATGTTAGAGGGAGTGGGGTATAGTGACACAGTAACAGAGGGATTGAGGGCCCTGCTCAGTGAGGTTACATGTTAGAGGGAGTGGGGTATAGTGACACAGTAACAGAGGGATTGAGGCCCTGCTCAGTGAGTTTACATGTTAGAGGCAGTGGGGTATAGTGACACAGTAACAGAGGGATTGAGGCCCTGCTCAGTGAGTTTACATGTTAGAGGGAGTGGGGTATAGTGACACAGTAACGCTAACAGTTTAAATGATATGCTTTTCCGAAGAAGTGAGTTTTAAAAAAAATATTTTGGAAGGAGTGGAGACTGGGTGAAAGTCTAACGGAGAAGGGAAGGGAGTTCCACAATTCCTAAATCCTTCTCGTGCGTTGTTACCCCTATTTCACTACTATTTAGGGTATAAGTTCCTTGGGCATTCTTTACCCTGATTTTTGCTTATAACAATGTTCTTCTCTATGAATTCCTAAAAATTATCCCTTAACCCTTCCAATGCTTTCTCAGCTACAGATGTTATGCACACAGGTCTAATTTCCAGGCAAATAGTTTGAACCTCCTTTAAATATATAGGAACGACATCTGCCTTCCTCCAATTCATCACTTCTGAAAATAAAACAAGGCCATTTTTCATGGTAACTTAAAGCAAAAAACAAACAAACTAGAAAACCCAATTCAATAGCGCAAACACCATCCTCAAGTGAGCAGAGAGGACCTCCATACATTACAGATATGACATCCATACGTTTTCTGTTCTATCCCAACTCATGTTCGAGTAATTAAAATCTCCAATAATAAGTGTTACCCAGATGTGTAGCTTTCCCAATTTTCACGAACGTGTATCTTTTTAAAATGTGTATCTCTGTGCGTCTGTCTGACATTCGTCTGATTATCATGTCTTTCTGCATGCATCTGTCTGACTTTGATCTACATTTATTTAATGTATGTCTGTGATTAATATGCTTCTCTTTGATTTTGTGCCCCATGTCCTCAAGTTATCTGTGTGTTTTACCATGTATGTGTTTTAGTCTGTATCTGTCTGCGTATGTTTGTTTTAACTTGTGTGTTTTAACAATGGATTTGTCTGTGTGTGTTTTAACAATGGATTTGTCTGTGTGTGTTTTAACAATGGATTTGTCTGTGTGTGTTTTAACTATGGATTTGTCTGTGTGTGTTTTAACATGGATTTGTCTGTGTGTGTTTTAACAATGGATTTGTCTGTGTGTGTTTTAACATGCCTCTGTTTCTGTCACAGGGAGTATTATTTCTCTAAGCGCTAACGGTAACCCTCATGCTTCGTTGGAAATCTTTGTTAGTCCATGAAGAACAGCTGACTTGTTAGAGACATGTTGAAATAACTGTTTTTGTTCCTTTTCTTACAATATTGTGACAATTCCTTGATATATCTCCTCTTTGTAGTTAAGATAATGCAGCCAATCAAGCCTTATCTACAATCTTGCCTTAAAATGTATAAATGGAGCACGGTAATTGCTGGCGTCAGCGCTAATCTGCTGGATTTTCCTGGTGTTTGACAATAAAATGTCAGGAATTAATTATCTGGAAAGTATACTGATCCCCACGATGCGTCCTGTATATAGCCCGGTATATGATACATACCCAGATCCCCAAAAGGATTGATTAAACAAAACCCAATCAATAAATCGTTCCAAACGTCATCTTCCCCTCGTTCTTCCAACGCGTGCCTTGCTTAATGAGAACTATTCTTTGTGGAGCTTCTCAAAGCCAACCAGCAACTGAGAAATTCAATAAATTCTCTAGAATTTAAAAGAACGAGGAGAAGGTGGATTTAATTTATTTAAAACCTGTCTAAATTCAATTAAAAAAAATTCTCTTCTGAAAACTCCAAAACAATTATGATTTTCTAAATTAATATAACACATATATTATGTCTATATCAAAAAACATTCTTATTTAATCAATAAAGTTATTTTCTGATGATACGGCCTCCTGGTATTTAATGTCCCCGTCACTCATTATACTGTGAAAATCATTTGGAATATTCGGTTCCTGTTGAAGACTGTTTGCCCTATATTACGTTAAGGTTACTCAGACTGTATCCCAAATCTAATCCTGGCTTGTTATGAACAAACCGCTCTTGGTGTAGAAAGGTCTTTAATGTCACTTGTTGAAAGCAATCTGCAGGACACTCACGCCAGATGTAGAAAGATCCGGACGCTTTATTAGCCATTATCACCCACATGTTTTCTATTTTCCTTGGTTAAACCTGTGGGTTTTTTTTTTTCTAACTATAAAACCTATTTTGGTAAAACAACCAGAGTGGTGCTATTGGATCTGACACAGCTAGGTAAATGCACTGCTACTTGTTTTAGTTCTATTTATTGGCCATTGTTTTAATCCTGTTTTTTAAATAATGAAGATACTTTGGTAAAGCCCATTACGTGTGTGTTTCTTACTCATTTGTCTTGTACAGGAGACGTCGTCCAGTGAGAGTTCACAGGTTTTAGAGGTTTTATGTAATTTGTAAGCAATGTGTAGTGATCTGGTTTGTTAATGAATGAGAATAATATGCTTATATTTGGTTGCAGAAAAGACTTTCAGTATATCCGTGCCAGATTCTGTTACAAACCTAACAATTCTAAAGATTTAATTAAAGCGTTCTAACAATTCTAAAGATTTAATTAAAGCGTTCTAACAATTCTAAAGATCTAAAAAAAAGTGCAAGTTGTCACCACAAATATACAAATTTAGAACCTCTGAATGTTGCACTTTATTTGTACAAAACCATTCAAGACCACACATACACACATACACACAGTAATATGGCATATTGAAGTTACAAAATCCCTATAAATATACACATAGATCATGCACATTTATGGGGATATTCTGCTGTCTGTATTGGACACAGCATTATCTCTAATATTTCCACCGCTAACCATCGAACAGCCAACATTAAATCTAATCGTTTCTCCGCTAACCTCACAACCAGCAATAAATCTATTTCCACCGCTAACCATTTTAAAGCCAGCATTAAATCGAATATTTCCTCTACTAACCTTTTAACAACTAGCGTTAAATCTAATATTTCCTCTACTAACCATTTAACAACGAGCATTAAATCTAATATTTCCTCTACTAACCATTTAACAACGAGCATTAAATCGAATATTTCCTCTACTAACCATTTAACAACGAGCATTAAATCGAATATTTCCTCTACTAACCATTTAACAACGAGCATTAAATCGAATATTTCCTCTACTAACCATTTAGCAACTAGCATTAAATCTAATATTTCCTCTACTAACCATTTAACAACGAGCATTAAATCTAATATTTCCTCTACTAACCATTTAACAACGAGCATTAAATCGAATATTTCCTCTACTAACCATTTAACAACGAGCATTAAATCGAATATTTCCTCTACTAACCATTTAACAACGAGCATTAAATCTAATATTTCCTCTACTAACCATTTAACAACGAGCATTAAATCGAATATTTCCTCTACTAACCATTTAGCAACTAGCATTAAATCTAATATTTCCTCTACTAACCATTTAACAACGAGCATTAAATCTAATATTTCCTCTACTAACCATTTAACAACGAGCATTAAATCGAATATTTCCTCTACTAACCATTTAACAACGAGCATTAAATCGAATATTTCCTCTACTAACCATTTAACAACGAGCATTAAATCGAATATTTCCTCTACTAACCATTTAACAACTAGCATTAAATCGAATATTTCCTCTACTAACCATTTAACAACGAGCATTAAATCGAATATTTCCTCTACTAACCATTTAACAACTAGCATTAAATCTAATATTTCCTCTACTAACCAATTAACAACGATCATTAAATCTAATAATTCCTCTACTAACCATTTAACAACGATCATTAAATCTAATAATTCCTCTACTAACCATTTAACAACGAGCATTAAATCTAATAATTCCTCTACTAACCATTTAACAACGAGCATTAAATAGAATATTTCCACCTGTAGCGGAGCTCCCTGTACCCCGACTGGGTACCCCTGTCAAAGGGCCGTTCCCTAGCTGGAACAGGTGACAAACCGCAGCACTTCTGCCCACAGTCGCCATGGCTTGACTGGGGCCCTGGAGCCCGCAGGCACTGGACGACACTCAGTCCTGGGAGCTCCCCGTTGAATCACCTGCAAGCTGGAACAGCAGACACAGGGGTTAAATCTTCCTTCCCTCCAATAACAGGACGACACATAGTTTGGAGTGAAAGCTGGAATATTTTAATGGCAGCCACAACTGGCCTTATATGCATGTCCCCATGCAAGGGGCACTCCCTAGCATATGGTGGTTTGCGTAAACATGGAGACGGTGTTGTGAGCAGTACATTTTGAGATTTCTAAGTCGTGTTTAGAAAGCATCGTTTCTCTCTGCCCCCCACGCCCCCAAGCATGTAGTATGTAACGGACCGTTTTGCTCAAAAGGGGATAAAAATAGTTTAGGCGATAATCCCCTTTTTCCTAGACCAGCAGCTACTGCAAGCACCAATCTCCCGAACAGCAAACTGTACAAATTCTGGAAACTCCCGAATTGGAAACACACGAACCCTGGAATCTGCCGAACAGGAAAAGCATACAATTCGCTTACACTCCTGGCAGTCAGCATACAATCCAATTCCCCCAAAAACGAGACGACACATCGGTTTGAGGGTCAAGCAGAATCTGTTTTACTGAGGGCTACCAGCCCAGTATTTATGCAGGTCTCCCACCTGGTGGACACTCCCCTAAGGGACCAAATGGGAGACTGAAACAGCAGACAGACATGTATCACTTTAGTACATACAGCCACTATACTTTCCCACAATGCATCCTGGTTTCCTCCTCTCTGTCCTGGAGATAATTAATGAAGTAATTCAATTATCTCCCAGGACAAAGGCCAGACTCCATTACACACGTGGGGACACAAAGACAGACTATCACTTTAAAATACATAAAGACACATTTTATACATAAAACACAGACATGTAACATATCCCCAGATAGCTCAGGTCTGAGTGCACATTATTAGGTGAATGGCACTCAGACCACACGAATACAGTTTAATTGCCATGGAGCCAGAGTCTTTAATTACACTAATATGCTCCATGGCATGGCTATCTGGGTTAACATTCACATAAAATAAACTACCGAATTTACATGCATTCGTTTAATCCATACGAATTAGAACCAGGGGCTGGAGGTTCAGCGGTGCCTGCATGTAAAAGTGTCTGGGTTTGGTGCATGAAAGCCGGGCAGAAAAGCACTGGCTGCCCGGGGAGCTCCAGAACACCGCCACCTAGTGGCCGCTAAGTGTAACAGTGGTTACCCAGTAACAATCAATTAAGCTGCGGTTAACCGCAGCTTCAGGGAGGTAAATTGGCAGCACACTCCAGCTTCTGGGTGGCCCATTAACGGCGCCGGCCGGCTTCCCACGGCTCTGGGGAGGTTGCAAACAGGCTGTTTGTTCGGTAGATAGAATCTACCGAACGGCTGTGCAGAAAGGGAGAAATAAATCCTTCTGCACAGTAAAATTAACCCTTTAGCTGCCGGTCCATAATCTAAAGGCAGCAGGCGAACAACCAGGCTCCTCCAGTTCACAGTGGCGAAGTTGGTTTCGCCACATAGTATTTTTGGGGATAAATTATATTTGGTAAGATACACCGTTCATGTTCCCTAGGTTAAACCCACTGCTTCCACAGATTTGGTTTTTTAGCTCATTGGAAAGAAAAGCCAAATCTCTGTAGTGACTCTTTACTCTGTTTGTTTATTTCCTGCAGGAATCCAGATATTCTCTGTACAGCACAACCGAAGAAATATGCTGTTTGCAAGTACGACTTTGTGTCCAGGAACAGCAATGAGCTTTCAGTCTTAAAGGACGACGTACTGGAGGTAAACACTGTGCAGCCTGGGAATTAGTTGCAGTAGTGTCTTTTATTGGTTTAACAAAGTGGTTTTGGTGTACAGATCATGCTCCTGCAGTCTCCCTGCTCCATTATCTACTATATTTCCTTGAAAAAGTGTTCATTTTTTTTAGCTTCCCTTATTGCACAGTGTGTTTAAACTTGTATTTAAGTCCTCTGTTTATTGCCAGCTGGAGCCTGCAGAAGCCTCCTGTGTGTGATCAATCAACAGAGCGGTGTCAGATACGGGGTATGAGCTATACACCATAACTACTTCATTAAGCTAAAATTGTTCTAATGCCTGTACTGTCTTTATTTTGTACTCTTTCTCCCCTCCCCCTCCTCCCTCCCCCTCGTGAACTTGTCCAGTTCAAAGGACTCTATATTCACCAGAACAACTACATTAACCCTTTAAGACCGCAGCCAAATGTACAAGTTGTGATAACATTTTTTTTTAAACAAACCACAGAATTTTACTATGTCTGTTCAACAATAATTTACCTCTTTCATATTAAATGCACCCACACTTATTATATATGATTTTATTCAGGGGAAACAGGGCTTTCATTTAACATCAAATATTTAGGTATGGAACATAATTTAATATGAATAAAATATAAAAAATACGATTCTTTTTTTAAGATTTTCTTAGTTCTACGTGACATTTTAACTGTGAATGTCATAATACTGTTTGCTTTTACTGCAATAAAATGCATATATTTGTATTCAGCGATGTCTCGTGTGTAAAACAGTACCCCCTATGTACAGGTTTTATGGTGTTTTGGGAAGTTATAGGGTCAAATATAGCATGTTACACTTTTCAGGTTTTTCACATTTAAATTCACCAGATTGGTTGTGTTGCCTTTGAGACTGTATGGTAGCCCAGGAATGAGAATTAACCCCATGATGGTATACCATTTACAATAGTAGACAACCCAAGGTATTGCAAATGGGGTATGTCCAGTCTCCCTGATTTTTAGTAATTTCATGGTACACATATAATTGCATGTATCTTTGTAGCCCTGTGCTTTCTATACCCTTAAATTCTCTGGCCCTCATGCCTGGGGGGGAATTCCCTGTTTCTGAGGATCCGGGTCAGGGGTGACGGGTCGCTACACAGGGAGTATTTGTGTCTTGCCTGGTCCCACAGGTGTATGGAGTTGATTATTGCCGGCCAGGTCGTCCTCAGGATGAGTCTCTGTGTCTTAGGGGCCCATATATAGAATTGTGGTAAATCGGCTCCTGTCAGCAGGGACTCTGTCTATCCAAATTCTGCAGTCGGGTGGTGAATGCCAGTGGAAATCTGGGCCAGCTGTGCCGCTTGGTAGTATTGGTATAGATGGGGCAGTCCCAGTCCCCCCCCTGTCTTTGGGTCAGTACATTATTCCCCTGGCTATTCTCAGGCGTTTGTTTTGTTTTGGAGTCCATCGCTTTTTGCATGGGAGTTAAGTTCCCTTTGGTGACTCTTATGCGTAGGGCCTAGACTAGAGACCGTAGCCTCGGCAAGATGTTCATTTTTACAGAGTGTAGTCTACCTAGCCACGAAATAGGTTGTCTGTCCATCTCTCTAAGTCGGTGGTTAGGGTGTGTATGAGTAGGGTGTAGTTACGTGTATAGAGGGAGGTCGGGTTTTCGTTAAAGTGACCCCTAGGTATTTGAATTCTTTCGTCTCTATCGTAAAGTGGTATGTTTGTTTGATGATCGCTGTGTCCGGGGCTGAGAGGTGGAAAGGCATCACTATTGTTTTGGTATGGTTTATTTTGTACCCGGACAGTTCCCCATATTTTTGCAGGAGGGTCATGAGGTTTGGCAGGCTTTGCAGTGCGTCGGCTAAGGTAAGCAAGACGTTGTCTGCGTACGCGGACACCTTAAAGGGTTGGTGTGTGATTTCAATACCTCTTATCCCCGGGTCTGTCCGAATAGCTAGAAGAAGCGGTTCCAGGGTGATCGCAAACAGGGGTGGGGAGAGTGGACAGCCCTGTCTTGTGCCGTTGCTTAAGGGGCACGGTCCCAGATTTTAAGTGTTTTTCAGGGTCATATAAAATAGCTCAGAGTTTGTACATCTCTACTGCGTCTTTAATCTTGCCCTTTACCAACTCCAGTACAGGAATGCTAGGGTTTCCCCAATACTCTTGTTTATTCTCCTGGTTGCTAAGGCAATTTTAGATACCATTTTTTTTTGTGCTCTGGTTATGTCACTGTAGGGCTTGGAGAGGAGCCACACCCATGGGTCTAGAGGGATGTCAGTTTGTAGGAGCTGCAAGGTTAATTGGGAGATTTCCCGCCATGGCAGAGTCAACAATGGGCACTCCCACCACTCCCACCCTTTGGCCACACCCTTTCCAGCATAGGTCTGAGTCTGAGCGACCCATTTGTTTGTATCTAAGTGGGGTTAGGTACCAGCACAGGGGGGATATGATAGAAACATTTAAATACATAAAGCGAATCAACACAGTAAAGAAGGAGACTATATTTAAAAGAAGAAAAACTACCACAACAAGAGGACCTAGTCTTAAATTAGAGGGGAAAAGGTTTAACAATATCAGGAAGTATTCCTTTACGGAGAGGGTAGTGGATGCATGGAATAGCCTTCCAGCTGAAGTTGTAGAGGTTAACACAGTGAGTGAGTTTAAGCATGCGTGGGATAGGCATAAGGCTATCCTAACTATAAGATAAGGCCATGGACCAATGAAAGCATTAAAAAAATAAATAATAATAATAATAATTGGGCAGACTAGATGGGCCGAGCCCTTCCCACCCCCATTTCCCTCCCTCCTCCCCCACGAAAGCCCAGAGCAGCTCCGTTCCTCACCCCCCTCCCATCGCATTAAATCCACAACAATAAGGAAGAAAGTAAACTTTAATAAAAGGGGAAATGGAGGGAAAGCGATGCGCCGTACCTATAATGAGCGGATGCTGCGTGTTACAATCTGGGTGAATTAAGGAGCCCTGCAGGATCTGCGGGCATTATTAGTATGACAAATGCTAGTCCAACGAAAGGGACAATAGTGTGGCTACCTGAGGCAAAACAGGCAAGTGGACACAGGTGAAAACATACATATCAGAACTGAGAAGACTATCGGTCAACATAAGTCTAGATAACAAGAACAGTGTTGCCCCACTGGGTGGGAGACCTGAGTGTAGTGGAGATTTCATGCGGACGTCCCTGCCTTGTAAAATCCGGTGGATATTCTCTCAGGCTCCTCGGGGATGGAGGGGAATGCTGCTTCACGTGTTGGCGGGGCGGCATGGGTTTGCCAGTGTAGGTTTTAGTGGTGGGTGGTCAAGGGGCTGCTGAGGTGGTTTCAGGGACCGCCTGGAGTTTTAATCCCAGAGTTCTTGCAAAGTCCTTCATTTCGGATACCTTCGTCAATGTGTGGGTCTGGTTGTCTTTTCGGACGATGAGGCGAAAGGGGTAACCCCACATGTATTTGATGCCTTTGAGCGTGAGGCCTGCTGTGAGCGGTTTTAAGTCTTTGCGTTTCTTTAACCCCTTAAGGACCAAACTTCTGGAATAAAAGAGAATCATGACATGTCACACATGTGATGTGTCCTTAAGGGGTTAACGTGGAGTGGGCCAAATCTTGGTAAAAAGCCACTTACTAGTCCTGTACCGTTTGTGGGGTTTCCCTGGCTGCGGTCATGAGGCGCTCTGTAGTCGCAAAGTGCAGCATGCACACTACAATGTCCCTAGATGCAGCTGGATTGAGAGCCGGTGGGCCCTTTCAATAGTGAGCTCCAATTCGGAGCGGTTATTTAAGTCCTCCAGATTGTCTTCGAAGGAGTTGAGCTGTTCCGTGAGTCGCCCTATCTCGGTGTCTTGAGATGACACTTGCGTGGAGAGATCAGTGTCTTGCACTTCCACTTGGCTGGTGCGCGAGGTTAAGGCCTCCTGGTCTTTTTTATTTTAATTTTTATTTTTTTTAGCCTGTGATGCACTTTTCCAGTTCTGCCGCTGTATGTGCCTTGATGTCCTCAGTGACGAGGAGTAGGCTGCGTAGGTCTCTTCTGGTTAGTGGGGCTTGAGACCGGTCTGAGGTGTCACTAGCTTCAGAGTCTGAGGCCAACTTGGCAAGGCCTTGTGTGGAAGATGGGCGCCTGTGTTTCCCGGGAGTGCAGAACATGGAGGCAACTGAAGGCGTCAGCTTTTTTTTTTTTTTTTTTTTTCATGACCCCATAGTGATATGGTTCGGTGGGGTGTTCTAGGGTTGGTTCCCGTTATTTGTGCAAAGGGATGGGTGCGGGGAGCCACAGAATATAACTGATTTTGGCTCGCGGGAGCGAGAGTTGCAGACTCACGTGTTCACCTTTGTTGGTGGTCAAACTCCGCCCCCTCATTGAACTCTTTTTATGTTATGACAAATTGATGATTGCTTCGTCCATATTTACATTCCTGCTCTGTGTGGTGCCGATGTGCACCTGGTGTTTGGAATCCATTGTTCATTTTTAGGGTTCCTATATGCTTGGGATGTATATTTAATAGTTTGTGTTTTATGATCTGCAATTTTAGCGCCTGGGGGATAATTGGGTTAAGCAAATGTCTCTTTTGGATATGGTTATTGTGCCCTTCGCCACTTGGTCCTGGAGAGGCCTGCTTGCCAGCCTCCTCCCCTGTGACTATGACTCTTTGATGTATTTGGCTTTAAAGCCCCTATTCTACCTTCAGACAGACTATTTATGTAGGTTGCTTTATTTCTCTTATGTTTTACTCACCCTGTACCAATTAAAGATGCAGGGTGTGTGTAATGTAATTGTTTATAGTGTGTGTGTGTGTGTGTACTGTAAAATGTATTTCCTGCACTGCTGAAGATTGCTACCAACTAGGTGGATTTGGCTATGGAGCTTGTGTAGTAGTAATATGCACTACCTGAATAGCAAGACTGGTAATTTGCATATCGCTAATTCTGTTGTAACATTTTGTTGTAATTATGGTCTTACCCACCTATTTATAAATATGTAATTATGTTATAATAAGTCACTGTATGTTGCCTGCTATGATTTGACTGTTTGTAATTTTACTGAGTTTTCACAGCAATGTTAATGTAATGACCATATGGGCTAGTCCCAAGTAAAATAAAGTTTCCAACAGTTCTTCTTGATCCCTCAAAACGTAGCCAACTTGCAGGGAGATGCAACAGGGAAAGTCCTTGTAAGGACTAAGAGAGCAGTTTCCCTGGTCCCAGCTAGGAAGCAACCTCTCTGACGTAGGTACCCAGCCGGGGTACAGGGAGCTCCGCTACAATCACAACCACTGCAACATTATCGACTCCTTCAACACAATTCAATGAATTTGACATCATCTGTCTGTCAAAACAAATGGGGATCCTTAGAAATGAATTTGTTGTTCAGAATGAATTCCTGAATGTAGCGGGACCTGGATTAATAGATAGAGACCCATTTTCCCCAGTAACTGGACGACACACAGATTCAGGGGTACAACAACAATTTTATTGGCCACACTCTGCTTTATACTTTCCCCATGCAAGGGGCGAATCACACATAATGACAATGTCCTCTCTCATGGCCATTCCCCTCATAGGTGCCTCCTGGCGGAACCGGAACCCAAGTCCATTTGTCTCCATTTCCTGCCACCCAAATACAGGGTCTCCCACTTCCCGTGTCAGGTGAGTCTTCTTCCCAGGGTCCTCTGTGCCTGGGAGTCTCAGCGCAGGGAAAACTCACGCCTTCTGGGCTCCCAGACACTGAGAGGCCGCCAAACCGCCATTGTCCCCACCAATCTCCCCATGAACAGTAACCGCCACGAACCATCTCAGTTTGCGGGGTCCCTGGGTGAAACCAGGCAAGGGAAGTGTCTCCTTTCGGGACACGAACGCTCCTCCTTGCCGGCGTCCGTCTGTACAAACTGCAGCCACCCAGGGAAGCGCTCATTAATTACTTCCCTTGCGGTTTCACACTTATGTTGCACGTTGTCAGTGTTATAATTAATTGGTGTAAACACTCCAATGGAGCTTGGGAGGTGATCGTTCGGGAGCCGAATGAAGTGGGAAGCAATCTGCGAATGCTCCCCTTGGATGGCGTTCGTTTAACGAACGTTCCGCCTCCCAGGGTTGGCACGTGCTGAGGCTTCCCTTTGTGGTTTTCTCTCCTCGCTAGTGAGGTGCAAACATTTGAACGAGGTGTGAACATTCTAAGTTAACATTCTAAATGAGATATCGAGGTCGTCCCTGTTCGGGAGGTGAACAGAACCCGTTCGTATGGAGCCTTCCGAACGGGGAGCAGGTAAAACATAGGAATAAACACACATATAGGGGAAAACACAGGAGATGACATACAGCAATTCACAAACGGGCAGTGGTCCCACCACACTGAATATTATCTCTTAAAGGAAGAGTCCAAGCGCCATAAACACTAAAGCAAGCTCTAGCTATGGTGCCAGGTTTAGCTTGATGCAATCCTAGCATAATCTGTTTAAAAGCTTTTTAGTAAAGTTTTACACTTGCTGGAGGTGCTCATTTATTGGCTAAGAGCGTCAGCTGATTGGGCCACTCCAATGAATGTGTTCAATGAGTAGCTGCATCGAACAAATTGACATTCGGCATTTCCATTGACTCAGGTAAGTGTCAAACTGTGCTAACATGACATTAGTAAGAAGCTGGAATGCTTCTATGGTGCTCTAGGCACCATAACCACTAGTGTTCCTTTAACCCCTTCACTACCAAAATGTTTGAAAAATGACCACTATGCACAAATTTGATAACCTTTTTTTTTCATTGGTACAAAAAAGAAAATTTAAAATGGACAGAAAAAAATAAACTAAGTTTAAAAAAATCATTTATCAAATATTGACATCACAGAGATGGAAAACATTTTATCCCATATGTACTGATGCCCCTCTCCTGCTTACCTTGGACAGGGAAGGAGACGATAATCCCCTTCCTTGGTGCTCCAGCGTGTTTAGCGGTACTACCTCTGGCTGGATGAGATTCCTGTGAATGCTTTCTTCCGATCTCGGATTGCATTATTGGCCATGTGATGTTTAGATCTACCCTCCGGCCTGGGCAGCAACTGCTTATACAATTTGTCTGCAATAAACACGTTTCTTTTGCAATTGTTAAAATCATGTAAACGATTCCTGGAGTGACGTGGTCATTCACTCTTCAATTTCCCAAAATGCATTTTATTGAGGAAATATTATGGATTGCATTCCTCGGTCCAATTTTGGGGAGTTCTCAGAGAAGGTGAATAGTCTTTCCATTGCATGAGATTTATTGGGATAAAATAGTACATTTTAAACTTAATATTGGCAAAGAATGAAAAAGAATGGTTCTAGATCTTGGCTGTTTTGTTTCAGGTCATTGACGATAAGAAACAATGGTGGAAGGTTCGAACCTCTAGCGGAACTACTGGTTATGTGCCAAATAATATCCTGGGCCCAGTAAAAACGCAGGACCAATCCCATGGCTCCCCGGAGCCATACAGTCACACCATTCAGGTGAAATAATTAAACTGCCACTACATTGATTTTTATTTTTATATATATATCGTTTTATGGCGTGAAGCCTAATCTTTGACATTATTAATCCTGTGTTGGTAGCTGTTGATGCCAAAGAAGGAATTTGAGCGATTTAAGGTAAGGTTTCCTGCGCCCACCCTGGGGCGGTGAAGTTTGATCCCTGCTATATTGCATGGTTTTATACTTAGATGCTCCTTATTCTCCTAATAACCAACAATTCAACTCTCGTTATCCTTGGGTCAGCTCCTTGCTGAGAATGATGGGAGTGGCTAAAGACCTCCTTTGAGTTACTCTTTTCTAGAAGCGCTTTCATTTTGAGTGAACTCAGTGGGCCTCCTGCACTTACCCAGTATAATGCCTATTGTTATTGTGTTCGCCATCTGTGGACCAGACTCAGTGGAGCTCACACAAAACTTGTTTAGCGCGCCCTATAGATACGAACTGCTTTTTGTTTTTGGCCTTTTTGTTGAAATGCATGGATTTTTAAGAAAATAATCTTTTCATTGACTTTGCCCCTTATTTTGCAGGAAAGCTGTGCCCGTTACACACTACTCTAGTTTACACTGTAGTTTTATTTTTTAATAGACTTGATCCCTACACTATATAGAGCCACAGACAGAAATCACTAATCGTGTTATTAAAGGAACACTTTAGTCACCAGGCCTACTGCTGCTTAATGTATTGTTTCTGCGTCTATAGCCTGCAGACTTTGTAATGTAAACACTGCCTTTTCACCTAGTAACACCTCTTGGGGCAGTCACTCAGATGGCCACTAGAGGTGCTGCACTAATGTTCACCTGAATGTTACCTATAGAGATGGTGATTGGCACAGCCTTTTGCCATGCATGCTCAATAGTCTCTCAATGATTTATTATGGGAAAATATTGAATTAGCTGAGATCATAAAGATTGATATCAGCCATGGAGGCGGAGCAAGCCCAGGCACGGCGTGGGAGAAAAGGTACGTTTAAAAACGTACTTTAATCTCCACAGAGGTGGGAGCCTGGTTGCTAAAAATGAATACATGTTGTATTCCTAACTCTCTAGTGTTCTTTTAAACACATTTGCACACTAGGGCTGAAATAGCTGGTACCCAAACTGTAGGAGACAGCTGAGATATGACTGACTCGGGATGCAGGATGTGGCTGAAACAGCTTGTACCCAACCTGTAATAGACGTCTGAGTTATCTTGGACTCAAGATGCAGGATGTGGCTGAAATAGCTGGTACCCAAACTGTAGGAGATGGCTGAGATATGTTGGACTCGGGATGCAGGATGTGGCTGAATTAGCTTGTACCCAAACTGTAGGAGATGGCCGAGATAGGATAGACTTGGAATGCAGGATGTGGCTGAATTAGCTTGTACCCAAACTGTAGGAGATGGCTGAGATAGGATAGACTTGGGATGCAGGATGTGGCTGAATTAGCTTGTACCCACACTGTAGGAAATGGCTGAGATATGCTAGACTCGGGATGCAGGATGTGGCTGAAATAGCTGGTACCCAAACTGTAGGAGATGGCTGAGATAGGATAGACTTGGGATGCAGGATGTGGCTGAAATAGCTTGTACCCACACTGTAGGAAATGGCTGAGATATGCTAGACTCGGGATGCAGGATGTGGCTGAAATAGCTGGTACCCAAACTGTAGGAGATGGCTGAGATAGGATAGACTTGGGATGCAGGATGTGGCTGAAATAGCTTGTACCCACACTGTAGGAAATGGCTGAGATATGCTAGACTCGGGATGCAGGATGTGGCTGAAATAGCTGGTACCCAAACTGTAGGAAATGGCTGAGATATGCTAGACTCGGGATGCAGGATGTGGCTGAAATAGCTTGTACCCAAACTGTAGGAGATGGCTGAGATATGTTGGACTCTGGATGCAGGATCTGATTGGAATAACTTGCAATTGTCTGGAACTGCACTCTAAAGCAAACAAACAACCAGGGTGCATCCGTGCCTAGCTTGGCACTACCTCTTTAGCATTGTAAAAATAACAGAAAGTTGGTCCTGGCACTCAAGGGTTTGAAAAGGACAGATTTAATGAACATCCACATATAAGAAAAAAAAGCAATGTCTTTATCACGCTACTACCACCACTAGCCAACGGAGCCGGATGGGAGGAGACGAAAATGAAGATTAACATACAGAATATAAGATGGAACTGAGCACCATCATAATAAATACCGTATATACTCGAGTATAAGCCGAGTTTTTCAGCCCATTTTTTGGGCTGAAAAACCCCAACTCGGCTTATACTCGAGTCACTGTCTGTATTATGGCAATTTGCATTGCCATAATACAGACCGGGGGAGAGGGGGGCTGGCAGAGCTGTACTTACCTGTCCTGCAGCTCCTGTCAGCTCTCTCCTCCTCCGCGCCGTCCGTTCAGCACCTCGGTCAGCTCCCAGTGTAAGTCTCGCGAGATTTACAGTGTGAGCTGATAGAAGGAGCTGCACAGACCGCGCGGAGGAGGAGAGAGCTGACAGGAGCTGCAGAACAGGTAAGTACAGCTCTGCCAGCCCCCCTCTCCCCCCCACTGAACTGCCACTGGACCACCAGGGAAGGAGAGCCCCCCTCCCTGCCATGTATCAAGCAGGGAGGGGGGACGAAAAAAAATAAATATATAAAAAAAAATAAATAAAATAATAATAATAAAAAAAATTAATAACAAAAAAAAGGGGGATAAGGACCACTATGGGAGGGAGGGGGGGGATAAGGACCACTATTGGAGGGAGGGGGGGTATATGACCACTATGGGAGGGGGTGGGATAAGGACCACTATGGGAGGGAGGGGGGTATAAGGACCACTATGGGAGGGAGGGGGGGGATAAGGACCACTATTGGAGGGAGGGGGGGTATAAGGACCACTATGGGAGGGGGGGTATAAGGACCACTATGGGAGGGGGTGGGATAAGGACCACTATGGGAGGGGGTGGGATAAGGACCACTATGGGAGGGAGGGGGGTATAAGGACCACTATGGGAGGGAGGGGGGTATAAGGACCACTATGGGAGGGAGGGGGGGGGTATATGGACCACTATGGGAGGGAGGGGGTATAAGGACCACTATGGGAGGGAGGGGGGTATAAGGACCACTATGGGAGGGAGGGGGGGGGGTATATGGACCACTATGGGAGGGAGGGGGGTATAAGGACCACTATGGGAGGGAGGGGGGTATAAGGACCACTATGGGAGGGAGGGGGGGGGGTATATGGACCACTATGGGAGGGATGGGGGGGGGATAAGGAACATTATGGGAGGGAGAAGGGGGATAAGGGCCACTATGAGAGGGAGGGGGTGGGATAAGGACCACTATGGGAGGGGAGGGGGAAGTAAGGACCACTAGGGGAGGGGAGGGTAAGGACCACTAGGGGAGGGGAGGGTAAGGACCACTAGGGGAGGGGTGAGTCAGGACCACTGGGGGGGGGGGGTGAAGGAACACGGGGGTGGGGAGGTAAGGACCACTGAGGGAGGAGGAGGGGAAGTCAGGACATATGGGGGGGGAGGGGGCGGCAAAAAATTTTTTGCCTACGGCGGCAAATATCCTTGCACCGGCCCTGCACACACTGCATTCACACACTGCATTCATACACACACACACTGCATTCATGCACACACACACTGCATTCATACACACACGCTGCATTCATATACACACACGCTGCACTCATACACACACGCTGCACTTATACACACACGCTGCACTCATACACACACGCTGCACTCATACACACACGCTGCACTCATACACACACGCTGCACTCATACACACACACATACGCACACACTGCATTCATTATACACACACTGTAAATAAATATTCAATTAATATATTTTTTTTAGGATCTAATTTTATTTGGAAATTTACCAGTAGCTGCTGCATTTCCCACCCTAGTCTTATACTCGAGTCAATACGTTTTCCCAGTTTTTTTGGATAAAATTAGGGGCCTCGGCTTATATTCGGGTCGGCTTATACTCGAGTATATACGGTAAGTTGTGTTTCTGACCTTTGCGCGAGACATTGTTTCTTTTTATCACATGCGTGGAGGTCAGACATTTTTGTGCTCTAGCATGGACATTCACCCAGCGCCATTATACTTATTTCCTTTGGAAATTCAGTTTTTATGCCTAGTCGGGTGGACGCACAGTTGAGGTAATTATTGCCATTTCTTGTTAATTAATTGTTGCATCGTTACATAGCTGAAAAGGGCCGTTTCCATTAAATTCAGCTTTTCTTTATTTGTGATACATGGATTTCCAATAAATCTGCTTTATTCAAACCTTTGAGTGCCCGGACCAATTTTTTGCTATTTCTGAAATAACTTGCAAGACACAAATATGGAATAAATGCAAAATCAAAGCTTTACGCCATTCAGAATAATGCAGGACAGACTCTGACACACCCGTGATATTGCATTTTAAATAGCATAGCAGATATAGATGTGATTTACGCAGAGTCTAGACCTGTCTCTTCTCACGCCAAGATTGTAAGCTCCTGTGTCCCTTTATCCCGTGCCCTTCTAGATTGTAAGCTCCTGTGTCCCTTTATCCCGCGCCCTCCTAGATTGTAAGCTCCTGTGTTCCTTGATCCCGTACCCTTCTAGATTGTAAGCTCCTGTGTTCCTTGATCCCGTGCCTTTCTAGATTGTAAGCTCCTGTGTCCCTTTATCCCGCGCCCTCCCAGATTGTAAGCTCCTGTGTCCCTTTATCCCGTGCCCTCCTAGATTGTAAGCTCCTGTGTTCCTTGATCCCATACCCTTCTAGATTGTAAGCTCCTGTGTCCCTTTATCCAGTGCCCTCCTAGATTGTAAGCTCCTGTGTTCCTTGATCCAGGGCCCTCATAGATTGTATGCTCCTACCTTCCTTTATCCCATGCCCTCCTAGATTACACGCTCCTGTATTCCTAAACCCTGCATTCTCCCAGATTGAAAGCTCCTGTGTTCCTTTATCCCGCGCCCTTCTAGAATGCAAGCCCCTGTGTTATTTTACCCTGCACCCTCTTAGATTGTAAGCTCCTGTGTTCCTTTACTCTATGCTATTATAGATTGTAATCCCATCTGAGCAGGCTTTTCACATGTTTTAAGTGTCTGCATTACTTTGTGAAATATTTATTCTAGTTGTACAGTGAGGGGGGGGAAAGTATTTGACCCTCTGCTGATTTCGAACGTTTGCCCACTGACAAATAAGTCTATAATTTTAACCTCTTCAGAACGGAATCAATAGTGCACGTTCTGATCAAAACAAAATTTTACTAAAAACTGGAATTTGCGGTATATGTCTGTTCAACCGTAATTCACCTCTTTCATATTATATGCACCCACACTTAATAGATATCAGTTTATTCAGGAGAAACAGGGCTTTCATTTCATATCAAATATTTGTATATGAAGCATAATCTATTATGAATAAAATCAAAAAATCTGTGCGAAATGTAAAAAATCTGTTGTTCTGTTTAGCTGTAAATGTCATAATACTATTAGCTTTTACTGCAAAAAAGCACATATTTGGATTCAGCAAAGTCTAACGAGTACAACAGTAGCCCCCATTAACAGTTTTTACGGTGTTTTGGAAAGTTAAAGGGTCAAATATAGCCCATTCCATTTTTCAGTTTTTTCACATTGAAATTTGCCTGATTAGTAATGTTACCTTTGAGACGGTGTGGTAGCCCAGGAATGAGATTTACCCCCATGATGGCATCCCATTTGCAAACGTAGACTACCCAAGGTATTGCAAGTGGGGTATGTTCAGTCTTTTGTAGTAGCCACTTATTCACAAACACTGGCCAAAGTTAGCATTCATATTTGTTTTTGTGTGAAAAAAACTAATATTTGGCCAGTGTTTGTGACTAAGTGACTAGTCACAAACACTATATATAGAAATACATTTAATTTATTTTAAAACATGTCTAATGATTTTTTGTTTATAATTCCCACCAGCAGGGGGACTGTCTGACATTTCAGACAGTCCCCCTGCTGGCAGATCCACAGCCAGCTAGAGGGGGCCATGTGATCGCTCTTTGAGAGCAATCACATGGCCCCCGGGGGCCTCATTTGCCGGGGGAGGGCTGCCTGGGCTGTCAGGCAGTCCTCCCGAAGAGGATCGCGGCTGAGGTAAGTAAATCTCACCTCCTGGGGGCTTCAGCCGTTACAGCGTTCTATGCCGCCGCAACGGCTTTAAAGCCCATTATAATGGGGACGGCATAGAACGCTGTAACGGCATTAAGGGGTTAATGGTAGGTGTATTTTAACAGTGAGAGACAGAATAACAAAAAAGAAAATCCAGAAAAACAAAAGTTACATTGATTTGCAGGTCAATGAGTGCAATAAGTATTTGACCCCTTCGACTTAGTAGTTGGTGGCAAAACTCTTGTTGGCAATCAGAGGTCAAACTGTGACAGTGGGATTTTGTCCCACTCCTCTTTGCAGATCCTCTCCAAGTCATTAAGGTTTCGAGGCTGATGTTTGGCAACTCAAACCTTCAGCTTCCTCTACAGATTTTTGATGGGATTAAGGTCTGGAGACTGGCTAGGCCACTCCAGGACCTTAATGTACTTCTTCTTGAGCCACTTCTTTGTTGCCTTAGGTGTGTGTTTTGGGTCATTGCCATGCTGGAATATCCATCCATGCCATTTTCAATGCCCTGGCTGAGGGAAGGAGGTTCCCACCCAAGATTTTGACAGTACATGGCCCGGTCCATCGTCACTTTGATGCAGTGCAGTTGTCCTGTCCCCTTAGCAGAAAAACACCCCCAAAGCATAATGTTTCCACCTCCATGTTAGACAGTGGGGATGGTGTTATTGGGGTCATAGGCAGCATTCCTCCTCCTCCAAACTGAATTGATGCCAAAGAGCTTGGTTTTGGTCTCATTCGACCACAACTCTTTCACCCAATTCTCCTCTGAATCATTCAGATTTTCATTGGCAAACTTTTGACGGGTCTGTACATGTGCTTTCTTGAGCAGGAGGACCTTGCAGGCACTGCAGGATTTCAGTCCTTTACAGCGTAGTGTGTTACCAATTGTTTTCTTGGTGACTATCGTTCCAGCTGCCTTAAGATGATTAACAAGATCCTCCCGTGTAGTTCTGGGCTGATTCCTCACCGTTCTCCTGATCATTGAAACTCCACGAGGTGATATCTTGCATGGAGCACCAGGCCAAGGGAGACTGATAGTTATTTTGTCTTACTTCCATTTGTGAATAATCACACCAACTGTTGTCACCTCACCAAGCTGCTTGGCGATGGTCTAGTAGCCCAATCCAGCCTTGTGTAGGTCTACAATCTTATCCCTAAAATCCTTGGACAGCTCTTTGGTCTTGGCCATGGTGGAGAGTTTGGAATCTGATTGAGTCTTTTATGCAGGTAACAAGCTGAGATTAGTAGCAATCCCATTAACAGACACCGGGGAGCCAGAAATCTAGCTGATTGATATGGGATCGAATACTTATTTCACTCATTGACATGCAAATCAAGTTAACCTTTTTGACGTGTTTTGCTGGATAATTTTTTTTTTTGTTCTGTCTCTCGCTGTTAAAATACACCTACCATTAACATTAACAACAGACTGATTTATTTCTTTGTCAGTGGGCAAACGTTTTAAATCCGCAGGGGATCAAATACTTTTTTCTCTTCCTGTATATATGCACTATAAGGTCTATGACACGAGAGCAAACTATAATCTAATGAGATTTCCTGCTAGTTATGCTCTCAAAACGCAACACCCCACATTCCCAAACTAGCGTTTAGTGAGTCTGGCTCCAGCAATGTGGCATTAAAATTGTTAAATTGAAATTGTTTTCACATTTACTTTTTGTAACACTTTATAAATAAATTTTTCCTTCTTTTTGTTTTTTTTTGTTTTTCTTGTATACTTTTCTTGACAGCAATTACTTGGAGAACTGTCTGAGGTAACTGGCTGGTTTAAAGTGTCTGATGGTTTACTATTCGTACAATGGATGTCATGATTTCTGGGGGCTGACAATACTCCCCACTAATTATTTTGTTTGATTTTCACAGCCGTAATAGCATCATGTTAATCCTCCTGAAAATGTCATTTGTATCTTTGTATGTTACCTTCTATACTGATTCAATGAAACCAATGGCTGCTTTCCCTTTTAATCTCCCTGTACCCTTAAGGGGGTGGTTTTATTTGGTTTTATAATGTGTTTATACCACTGGTCGAGATTTTAAACATGACAGATGCCTCATCTTGCAGAAGTCATGAGCAGAATTTTCTCAAAATGTCCGCAGATATTTGATATATATATATAATAGATGTTTGTGTTTCTCCCCCCACCCCACTTAAAACGCGCTGTTGTACAAAACATCAGATTATTGTGTAGTTATATTAACCAATGTCCACGAGTGGGCGCTGTCACCTTTACTTTGTTACATTTTCTCAGAATTTCTTGCTTCTCTGTCCTATTAAAAAAACGATGCTCGAGGATTGCGAATGGAGCACCCCGAGCTTGTATGTTATCACTATGCACAACAACAAAAATAATTTGTCCATACATAGGAGTATATTTATACAGAATTTCAGACTTATTTTTGGATTAAAGATTCAATTTACAAAAATGCCAAAAATAAAATACACACTTTGGATCGTGCATAGTATGATACAAATAATTGTATTGCTTATAGAATATTACAAAATGTAAGCTGACCTATTTTAAACTAATCTTCTGACTGGATCAGATTGTCGGCAAACTTCCTGCTCTCTATCGTTGGAGAAAACATTGTAAACGTGGGTCTGACTCCTCTTCTACAATGTATCCGTGACTAAATCTGTCATGATTATCACTGGCAGCAAGATTCTTCCAATCATGGCGTAGTAATATTCAGTATTAATAAGAGTAAGCCGTCCAGGGAAAGGAGGGCTGATTCTACCAATCATGGTGTAGGAATATTCAGTATTAATAAGAGTAAGCCGTCCAGGGAAAGGAGGGCTGATTCTTCCAATCATGGTGTAGTAATATTCAGTATTAATAAGAGTAAGCTGTCCAGGGAAAGGAGGGCTGATTCTACCAATCATGGTGTAGGAATATTCAGTATTAATAAGAGTAAGCCGTCCAGGGAAAGGAGGGCTGATTCTTCCAATCATGGTGTAGTAATATTCAGTATTAATAAGAGTAAGCCGTCCAGGGAAAGGAGGGCTGATTCTTCCAATCATGGTGTAGGAATATAAAGTATTAATAAGAGTAAGCCGTCCAGGGAAAGGAGGGCTGATTCTTCCAATCATGGTGTAGGAATATTCAGTATTAATAAGAGTAAGCCGTCCAGGGAAAGGAGGGCTGATTCTACCAATCATGGTGTAGGAATATTCAGTATTAATAAGAGTAAGCCGTCCAGGGAAAGGAGGGCTGATTCTTCCAATCATGGTGTAGTAATATTCAGTATTAATAAGAGTAAGCTGTCCAGGGAAAGGAGGGCTGATTCTACCAATCATGGTGTAGGAATATTCAGTATTAATAAGAGTAAGCCGTCCAGGGAAAGGAGGGCTGATTCTTCCAATCATGGTGTAGTAATATTCAGTATTAATAAGAGTAAGCCGTCCAGGGAAAGGAGGGCTGATTCTTCCAATCATGGTGTAGGAATATTCAGTATTAATAAGAGTAAGCCGTCCAGGGAAAGGAGGGCTGATTCTTCCAATCATGGTGTAGGAATATTCAGTATTAATAAGAGTAAGCCGTCCAGGGAAAGGAGGGCTGATTCTTCCAATCATGGTGTAGTAATATTCAGTATTAATAAGAGTAAGCCGTCCAGGGAAAGGAGGGCTGATTCTACCAATCATGGTGTAGTAATATTCAGTATTAATAAGAGTAAGCCGTCCAAGGAAAGGAGGGCTGATTCTTCCAATCACGGTGTAGTAATATTCAGTATTAATAAGAGTAAGCCGTCCAGGGAAAGGAGGGCTGATTCTACCAATCATGGTGTAGTAATATTCAGTATTAATAAGAGTAAGCCGTCCAAGGAAAGGAGGGCTGATTCTACCAATCATGGTGTAGTAATATTCAGTATTAATAAGAGTAAGCCGTCCAGGGAAAGGAGGGCTGATTCTACCAATCATGGTGTAGGAATATTCAGTATTAATAAGAGTAAGCCGTCCAGGGAAAGGAGGGCTGATTCTTCCAATCATGGTGTAGTAATATTCAGTATTAATAAGAGTAAGCCGTCCAAGGAAAGGAGGGCTGATTCTACCAATCATGGTGTAGTAATATTCAGTATTAATAAGAGTAAGCCGTCCAGGGAAAGGAGGGCTGATTCTACCAATCATGGTGTAGGAATATTCAGTATTAATAAGAGTAAGCCGTCCAGGGAAAGGAGGGCTGATTCTTCCAATCATGGTGTAGTAATATTCAGTATTAATAAGAGTAAGCCGTCCAGGGAAAGGAGGGCTGATTCTTCCAATCATGGTGTAGGAATATTCAGTATTAATAAGAGTAAGCCGTCCAGGGAAAGGAGGGCTGATTCTTCCAATCATGGTGTAGGAATATTCAGTATTAATAAGAGTAAGCCGTCCAGGGAAAGGAGGGCTGATTCTTCCAATCATGGTGTAGTAATATTCAGTATTAATAAGAGTAAGCCGTCCAGGGAAAGGAGGGCTGATTCTACCAATCATGGTGTAGTAATATTCAGTATTAATAAGAGTAAGCCGTCCAGGGAAAGGAGGGCTGATTCTACCAATCATGGTGTAGTAATATTCAGTATTAATAAGAGTAAGCCGTCCAGGGAAAGGAGGGCTGATTCTTCCAATCATGGTGTAGTAATATTCAGTATTAATAAGAGTAAGCCGTCCAGGGAAAGGAGGGCTGATTCTTCCAATCATGGTGTAGTAATATTCAGTATTAATAAGAGTAAGCCGTCCAGGGAAAGGAGGGCTGATTCTTCCAATCATGGTGTAGGAATATTCAGTATTAATAAGAGTAAGCCGTCCAGGGAAAGGAGGGCTGATTCTACCAATCATGGTGTAGGAATATTCAGTATTAATAAGAGTAAGCCGTCCAGGGAAAGGAGGGCTGATTCTTCCAATCATGGTGTAGTAATATTCAGTATTAATAAGAGTAAGCCGTCCAGGGAAAGGAGGGCTGATTCTACCAATCATGGTGTAGTAATATTCAGTATTAATAAGAGTAAGCCGTCCAGGGAAAGGAGGGCTGATTCTTCCAATCATGGTGTAGTAATATTCAGTATTAATAAGAGTAAGCCGTCCAGGGAAAGGAGGGCTGATTCTTCCAATCATGGTGTAGTAATATTCAGTATTAATAAGAGTAAGCCGTCCAGGGAAAGGAGGGCTGATTCTACCAATCATGGTGTAGTAATATTCAGTATTAATAAGAGTAAGCCGTCCAAGGAAAGGAGGGCTGATTCTACCAATCATGGTGTAGTAATATTCAGTATTAATAAGAGTAAGCCGTCCAGGGAAAGGAGGTCTGATTCTTCCAATCATGGTGTAGTAATATTCAGTATTAATAAGAGTAAGCCGTCCAAGGAAAGGAGGGCTGATTCTACCAATCATGGTGTAGTAATATTCAGTATTAATAAGAGTAAGCCGTCCAGGGAAAGGAGGGCTGATTCTACCAATCATGGTGTAGGAATATTCAGTATTAATAAGAGTAAGCCGTCCAGGGAAAGGAGGGCTGATTCTACCAATCATGGTGTAGTAATATTCAGTATTAATAAGAGTAAGCCGTCCAAGGAAAGGAGGGCTGATTCTTCCAATCATGGTGTAGGAATATTCAGTATTAATAAGAGTAAGCCGTCCAAGGAAAGGAGGGCTGATTCTACCAATCATGGTGTAGGAATATTCAGTATTAATAAGAGTAAGCCGTCCAGGGAAAGGAGGGCTGATTCTTCCAATCATGGTGTAGGAATATTCAGTATTAATAAGAGTAAGCCGTCCAGGGAAAGGAGGGCTGATTCTACCAATCATGGTGTAGTAATATTCAGTATTAATAAGAGTAAGCCGTCCAAGGAAAGGAGGGCTGATTCTGCCAATCATGGTGTAGTAATATTCAGTATTAATAAGAGTAAGCCGTCCAAGGAAAGGAGGGCTGATTCTACCAATCATGGTGTAGTAATATTCAGTATTAATAAGAGTAAGCCGTCCAGGGAAAGGAGGGCTGATTCTACCAATCATGGTGTAGGAATATTCAGTATTAATAAGAGTAAGCCGTCCAGGGAAAGGAGGGCTGATTCTACCAATCATGGTGTAGTAATATTCAGTATTAATAAGAGTAAGCCGTCCAGGGAAAGGAGGGCTGATTCTACCAATCATGGTGTAGTAATATTCAGTATTAATAAGAGTAAGCCGTCCAGGGAAAGGAGGGCTGATTCTACCAATCATGGTGTAGTAATATTCAGTATTAATAAGAGTAAGCCGTCCAGGGAAAGGAGGGCTGATTCTTCCAATCATGGTGTAGTAATATTCAGTATTAATAAGAGTAAGCCGTCCAAGGAAAGGAGGGCTGATTCTACCAATCATGGTGTAGTAATATTCAGTATTAATAAGAGTAAGCCGTCCAAGGAAAGGAGGGCTGATTCTACCAATCATGGTGTAGGAATATTCAGTATTAATAAGAGTAAGCCGTCCAGGGAAAGGAGGGCTGATTCTTCCAATCATGGTGTAGGAATATTCAGTATTAATAAGAGTAAGCCGTCCAGGGAAAGGAGGGCTGATTCTTCCAATCATGGTGTAGGAATATTCAGTATTAATAAGAGTAAGCCGTCCAGGGAAAGGAGGGCTGATTCTACCAATCATGGTGTAGTAATATTCAGTATTAATAAGAGTAAGCCGTCCAGGGAAAGGAGGGCTGATTCTACCAATCATGGTGTAGTAATATTCAGTATTAATAAGAGTAAGCCGTCCAGGGAAAGGAGGGCTGATTCTTCCAATCATGGTGTAGTAATATTCAGTATTAATAAGAGTAAGCCGTCCAGGGAAAGGAGGGCTGATTCTTCCAATCATGGTGTAGGAATATTCAGTATTAATAAGAGTAAGCCGTCCAGGGAAAGGAGGGCTGATTCTTCCAATCATGGTGTAGTAATATTCAGTATTAATAAGAGTAAGCCGTCCAGGGAAAGGAGGGCTGATTCTTCCAATCATGGTGTAGTAATATTCAGTATTAATAAGAGTAAGCCGTCCAGGGAAAGGAGGGCTGATTCTTCCAATCATGGTGTAGGAATATTCAGTATTAATAAGAGTAAGCCGTCCAGGGAAAGGAGGGCTGATTCTACCAATCATGGTGTAGTAATATTCAGTATTAATAAGAGTAAGCCGTCCAAGGAAAGGAGGGCTGATTCTACCAATCATGGTGTAGTAATATTCAGTATTAATAAGAGTAAGCCGTCCAAGGGAAAGGAGGGCTGATTCTTCCAATCATGGTGTAGGAATATTCAGTATTAATAAGAGTAAGCCGTCCAGGGAAAGGAGGGCTGATTCTACCAATCATGGTGTAGGAATATTCAGTATTAATAAGAGTAAGCCGTCCAGGAAAGGAGGGCTGATTCTACCAATCATGGTGTAGTAATATTCAGTATTAATAAGAGTAAGCCGTCCAGGGAAAGGAGGGCTGATTCTACCAATCATGGTGTAGTAATATTCAGTATTAATAAGAGTAAGCCGTCCAGGGAAAGGAGGGCTGATTCTACCAATCATGGTGTAGTAATATTCAGTATTAATAAGAGTAAGCCGTCCAGGGAAAGGAGGGCTGATTCTACCAATCATGGTGTAGTAATATTCAGTATTAATAAGAGTAAGCCGTCCAGGGAAAGGAGGGCTGATTCTTCCAATCATGGTGTAGTAATATTCAGTATTAATAAGAGTAAGCCGTCCAGGGAAAGGAGGGCTGATTCTACCAATCATGGTGTAGGAATATTCAGTATTAATAAGAGTAAGCCGTCCAGGGAAAGGAGGGCTGATTCTTCCAATCATGGTGTAGTAATATTCAGTATTAATAAGAGTAAGCCGTCCAGGGAAAGGAGGGCTGATTCTTCCAATCATGGTGTAGGAATATTCAGTATTAATAAGAGTAAGCCGTCCAGGGAAAGGAGGGCTGATTCTTCCAATCATGGTGTAGTAATATTCAGTATTAATAAGAGTAAGCCGTCCAGGGAAAGGAGGGCTGATTCTACCAATCATGGTGTAGTAATATTCAGTATTAATAAGAGTAAGCCGTCCAGGGAAAGGAGGGCTGATTCTACCAATCATGGTGTAGTAATATTCAGTATTAATAAGAGTAAGCCGTCCAAGGAAAGGAGGGCCGATTCTACCAATCATGGTGTAGGAATATTCAGTATTAATAAGAGTAAGCCGTCCAGGGAAAGGAGGGCTGATTCTTCCAATCATGGTGTAGTAATATTCAGTATTAATAAGAGTAAGCCGTCCAAGGAAAGGAGGGCCGATTCTACCAATCATGGTGTAGGAATATTCAGTATTAATAAGAGTAAGCCGTCCAGGGAAAGGAGGGCTGATTCTTCCAATCATGGTGTAGTAATATTCAGTATTAATAAGAGTAAGCCGTCCAGGGAAAGGAGGGCTGATTCTACCAATCATGGTGTAGTAATATTCAGTATTAATAAGAGTAAGCCGTCCAGGGAAAGGAGGGCTGATTCTACCAATCATGGTGTAGGAATATTCAGTATTAATAAGAGTAAGCCGTCCAGGGAAAGGAGGGCTGATTCTTCCAATCATGGTGTAGTAATATTCAGTATTAATAAGAGTAAGCCGTCCAGGGAAAGGAGGGCTGATTCTACCAATCATGGTGTAGTAATATTCAGTATTAATAAGAGTAAGCCGTCCAGGGAAAGGAGGGCTGATTCTACCAATCATGGTGTAGTAATATTCAGTATTAATAAGAGTAAGCCGTCCAGGGAAAGGAGGGCTGATTCTACCAATCATGGTGTAGTAATATTCAGTATTAATAAGAGTAAGCCGTCCAGGGAAAGGAGGGCTGATTCTACCAATCATGGTGTAGGAATATTCAGTATTAATAAGAGTAAGCCGTCCAGGGAAAGGAGGGCTGATTCTACCAATCATGGTGTAGTAATATTCAGTATTAATAAGAGTAAGCCGTCCAGGGAAAGGAGGGCTGATTCTTCCAATCATGGTGTAGGAATATTCAGTATTAATAAGAGTAAGCCGTCCAGGGAAAGGAGGGCTGATTCTACCAATCATGGTGTAGTAATATTCAGTATTAATAAGAGTAAGCCGTCCAAGGAAAGGAGGGCTGATTCTACCAATCATGGTGTAGTAATATTCAGTATTAATAAGAGTAAGCCGTCCAAGGAAAGGAGGGCTGATTCTACCAATCATGGTGTAGGAATATTCAGTATTAATAAGAGTAAGCCGTCCAGGGAAAGGAGGGCTGATTCTTCCAATCATGGTGTAGTAATATTCAGTATTAATAAGAGTAAGCCGTCCAGGGAAACGAGGGCTGATTCTTCCAATCATGGTGTAGTAATATTCAGTATTAATAAGAGTAAGCCGTCCAAGGAAAGGAGGGCTGATTCTACCAATCATGGTGTAGGAATATTCAGTATTAATAAGAGTAAGCCGTCCAGGGAAAGGAGGTCTGATTCTACCAATCATGGTGTAGTAATATTCAGTATTAATAAGAGTAAGCCGTCCAGGGAAAGGAGGGCTGATTCTTCCAATCATGGTGTAGTAATATTCAGTATTAATAAGAGTAAGCCGTCCAGGGAAAGGAGGGCTGATTCTTCCAATCATGGTGTAGTAATATTCAGTATTAATAAGAGTAAGCCGTCCAGGGAAAGGAGGGCTGATTCTACCAATCATGGTGTAGTAATATTCAGTATTAATAAGAGTAAGCCGTCCAAGGAAAGGAGGGCTGATTCTACCAATCATGGTGTAGTAATATTCAGTATTAATAAGAGTAAGCCGTCCAGGGAAAGGAGGGCTGATTCTTCCAATCATGGTGTAGTAATATTCAGTATTAATAAGAGTAAGCCGTCCAGGGAAAGGAGGGCTGATTCTACCAATCATGGTGTAGTAATATTCAGTATTAATAAGAGTAAGCCGTCCAAGGGAAAGGAGGGCTGATTCTACCAATCATGGTGTAGTAATATTCAGTATTAATAAGAGTAAGCCGTCCAGGGAAAGGAGGGCTGATTCTACCAATCATGGTGTAGTAATATTCAGTATTAATAAGAGTAAGCCGTCCAGGGAAAGGAGGGCTGATTCTTCCAATCATGGTGTAGGAATATTCAGTATTAATAAGAGTAAGCCGTCCAGGGAAAGGAGGGCTGATTCTTCCAATCATGGTGTAGTAATATTCAGTATTAATAAGAGTAAGCCGTCCAGGGAAAGGAGGGCTGATTCTACCAATCATGGTGTAGTAATATTCAGTATTAATAAGAGTAAGCCGTCCAGGGAAAGGAGGGCTGATTCTTCCAATCATGGTGTAGTAATATTCAGTATTAATAAGAGTAAGCCGTCCAGGGAAAGGAGGGCTGATTCTACCAATCATGGTGTAGTAATATTCAGTATTAATAAGAGTAAGCCGTCCAGGGAAAGGAGGGCTGATTCTGATTCTTCCAATCATGGTGTAGGAATATTCAGTATTAATAAGAGTAAGCCGTCCAGGGAAAGGAGGGCTGATTCTTCCAATCATGGTGTAGTAATATTCAGTATTAATAAGAGTAAGCCGTCCAGGGAAAGGAGGGCTGATTCTACCAATCATGGTGTAGTAATATTCAGTATTAATAAGAGTAAGCCGTCCAGGGAAAGGAGGGCTGATTCTACCAATCATGGTGTAGTAATATTCAGTATTAATAAGAGTAAGCCGTCCAGGGAAAGGAGGGCTGATTCTACCAATCATGGTGTAGTAATATTCAGTATTAATAAGAGTAAGCCGTCCAGGGAAAGGAGGGCTGATTCTTCCAATCATGGTGTAGTAATATTCAGTATTAATAAGAGTAAGCCGTCCAGGGAAAGGAGGGCTGATTCTACCAATCATGGTGTAGTAATATTCAGTATTAATAAGAGTAAGCCGTCCAGGGAAAGGAGGGCTGATTCTTCCAATCATGGTGTAGGAATATTCAGTATTAATAAGAGTAAGCCGTCCAGGGAAAGGAGGGCTGATTCTTCCAATCATGGTGTAGGAATATTCAGTATTAATAAGAGTAAGCCGTCCAGGGAAAGGAGGGCTGATTCTACCAATCATGGTGTAGTAATATTCAGTATTAATAAGAGTAAGCCGTCCAGGGAAAGGAGGGCTGATTCTTCCAATCATGGTGTAGTAATATTCAGTATTAATAAGAGTAAGCCGTCCAGGGAAAGGAGGGCTGATTCTTCCAATCATGGTGTAGGAATATTCAGTATTAATAAGAGTAAGCCGTCCAAGGAAAGGAGGGCTGATTCTTCCAATCATGGTGTAGTAATATTCAGTATTAATAAGAGTAAGCCGTCCAGGGAAAGGAGGGCTGATTCTACCAATCATGGTGTAGTAATATTCAGTATTAATAAGAGTAAGCCGTCCAGGGAAAGGAGGGCTGATTCTACCAATCATGGTGTAGTAATATTCAGTATTAATAAGAGTAAGCCGTCCAGGGAAAGGAGGGCTGATTCTACCAATCATGGTGTAGTAATATTCAGTATTAATAAGAGTAAGCCGTCCAGGGAAAGGAGGGCTGATTCTTCCAATCATGGTGTAGTAATATTCAGTATTAATAAGAGTAAGCCGTCCAGGGAAAGGAGGGCTGATTCTACCAATCATGGTGTAGGAATATTCAGTATTAATAAGAGTAAGCCGTCCAGGGAAAGGAGGGCTGATTCTTCCAATCATGGTGTAGTAATATTCAGTATTAATAAGAGTAAGCCGTCCAAGGAAAGGAGGGCTGATTCTTCCAATCATGGTGTAGGAATATTCAGTATTAATAAGAGTAAGCCGTCCAAGGAAAGGAGGGCTGATTCTACCAATCATGGTGTAGTAATATTCAGTATTAATAAGAGTAAGCCGTCCAGGGAAAGGAGGGCTGATTCTACCAATCATGGTGTAGTAATATTCAGTATTAATAAGAGTAAGCCGTCCAGGGAAAGGAGGTCTGATTCTACCAATCATGGTGTAGGAATATTCAGTATTAATAAGAGTAAGCCGTCCAAGGAAAGGAGGGCTGATTCTACCAATCATGGTGTAGGAATATTCAGTATTAATAAGAGTAAGCCGTCCAAGGAAAGGAGGTCTGATTCTTCCAATCATGGTGTAGTAATATTCAGTATTAATAAGAGTAAGCCGTCCAGGGAAAGGAGGTCTGATTCTACCAATCATGGTGTAGGAATATTCAGTATTAATAAGAGTAAGCCGTCCAAGGAAAGGAGGTCTGATTCTTCCAATCATGGTGTAGTAATATTCAGTATTAATAAGAGTAAGCCGTCCAAGGAAAGGAGGGCTGATTCTTCCAATCATGGTGTAGTAATATTCAGTATTAATAAGAGTAAGCCGTCCAGGGAAAGGAGGGCTGATTCTTCCAATCATGGTGTAGTAATATTCAGTATTAATAAGAGTAAGCCGTCCAAGGAAAGGAGGGCTGATTCTTCCAATCATGGTGTAGTAATATTCAGTATTAATAAGAGTAAGCCGTCCAGGGAAAGGAGGGCTGATTCTTCCAATCATGGTGTAGTAATATTCAGTATTAATAAGAGTAAGCCGTCCAAGGAAAGGAGGGCTGATTCTTCCAATCATGGTGTAGTAATATTCAGTATTAATAAGAGTAAGCCGTCCAGGGAAAGGAGGTCTGATTCTACCAATCATGGTGTAGTAATATTCAGTATTAATAAGAGTAAGCCGTCCAGGGAAAGGAGGGCTGATTCTACCAATCATGGTGTAGTAATATTCAGTATTAATAAGAGTAAGCCGTCCAGGGAAAGGAGGGCTGATTCTTCCAATCATGGTGTAGTAATATTCAGTATTAATAAGAGTAAGCCGTCCAGGGAAAGGAGGGCTGATTCTTCCAATCATGGTGTAGTAATATTCAGTATTAATAAGAGTAAGCCGTCCAAGGAAAGGAGGGCTGATTCTACCAATCATGGTGTAGTAATATTCAGTATTAATAAGAGTAAGCCGTCCAGGGAAAGGAGGGCTGATTCTACCAATCATGGTGTAGTAATATTCAGTATTAATAAGAGTAAGCCGTCCAGGGAAAGGAGGGCTGATTCTACCAATCATGGTGTAGTAATATTCAGTATTAATAAGAGTAAGCCGTCCAGGGAAAGGAGGGCTGATTCTTCCAATCATGGTGTAGTAATATTCAGTATTAATAAGAGTAAGCCGTCCAAGGAAAGGAGGGCTGATTCTTCCAATCATGGTGTAGTAATATTCAGTATTAATAAGAGTAAGCCGTCCAAGGAAAGGAGGGCTGATTCTACCAATCATGGTGTAGTAATATTCAGTATTAATAAGAGTAAGCCGTCCAGGGAAAGGAGGGCTGATTCTTCCAATCATGGTGTAGTAATATTCAGTATTAATAAGAGTAAGCCGTCCAAGGAAAGGAGGGCTGATTCTACCAATCATGGTGTAGTAATATTCAGTATTAATAAGAGTAAGCCGTCCAGGGAAAGGAGGGCTGATTCTACCAATCATGGTGTAGTAATATTCAGTATTAATAAGAGTAAGCTGTCCAGGGAAAGGAGGGCTGATTCTACCAATCATGGTGTAGGAATATTCAGTATTAATAAGAGTAAGCCGTCCAAGGAAAGGAGAGCTGATTCTACCAATCATGGTGTAGTAATATTCAGTATTAATAAGAGTAAGCCGTCCAGGGAAAGGAGGGCTGATTCTTCCAATCATGGTGTAGTAATATTCAGTATTAATAAGAGTAAGCCGTCCAAGGAAAGGAGGGCTGATTCTTCCAATCATGGTGTAGTAATATTCAGTATTAATAAGAGTAAGCCGTCCAGGGAAAGGAGGGCTGATTCTACCAATCATGGTGTAGTAATATTCAGTATTAATAAGAGTAAGCTGTCCAAGGAAAGGAGGGCTGATTCTTCCAATCATGGTGTAGTAATATTCAGTATTAATAAGAGTAAGCCGTCCAGGGAAAGGAGGGCTGATTCTTCCAATCATGGTGTAGTAATATTCAGTATTAATAAGAGTAAGCCGTCCAGGGAAAGGAGGGCTGATTCTTCCAATCATGGTGTAGTAATATTCAGTATTAATAAGAGTAAGCCGTCCAAGGAAAGGAGGGCTGATTCTTCCAATCATGGTGTAGTAATATTTAGTATTAATAAGAGTAAGCCGTCCAGGGAAAGGAGGGCTGATTCTTCCAATCATGGTGTAGTAATATTCAGTATTAATAAGAGTAAGCCGTCCAGGGAAAGGAGGGCTGATTCTTCCAATCATGGTGTAGTAATATTCAGTATTAATAAGAGTAAGCCGTCCAAGGAAAGGAGGGCTGATTCTACCAATCATGGTGTAGTAATATTCAGTATTAATAAGAGTAAGCCGTCCAGGGAAAGGAGGGCTGATTCTACCAATCATGGTGTAGTAATATTCAGTATTAATAAGAGTAAGCCGTCCAGGGAAAGGAGGTCTGATTCTACCAATCATGGTGTAGGAATATTCAGTATTAATAAGAGTAAGCCGTCCAAGGAAAGGAGGGCTGATTCTTCCAATCATGGTGTAGGAATATTCAGTATTAATAAGAGTAAGCCGTCCAAGGAAAGGAGGTCTGATTCTTCCAATCATGGTGTAGTAATATTCAGTATTAATAAGAGTAAGCCGTCCAGGGAAAGGAGGTCTGATTCTACCAATCATGGTGTAGGAATATTCAGTATTAATAAGAGTAAGCCGTCCAAGGAAAGGAGGGCTGATTCTTCCAATCATGGTGTAGTAATATTCAGTATTAATAAGAGTAAGCCGTCCAAGGAAAGGAGGGCTGATTCTTCCAATCATGGTGTAGTAATATTCAGTATTAATAAGAGTAAGCCGTCCAGGGAAAGGAGGGCTGATTCTACCAATCATGGTGTAGTAATATTCAGTATTAATAAGAGTAAGCCGTCCAGGGAAAGGAGGGCTGATTCTTCCAATCATGGTGTAGTAATATTCAGTATTAATAAGAGTAAGCCGTCCAAGGAAAGGAGTGCTGATTCTTCCAATCATGGTGTAGTAATATTCAGTATTAATAAGAGTAAGCCGTCCAAGGAAAGGAGGGCTGATTCTTCCAATCATGGTGTAGTAATATTCAGTATTAATAAGAGTAAGCCGTCCAGGGAAAGGAGGGCTGATTCTACCAATCATGGTGTAGGAATATTCAGTATTAATAAGAGTAAGCCGTCCAGGGAAAGGAGGGCTGATTCTACCAATCATGGTGTAGTAATATTCAGTATTAATAAGAGTAAGCCGTCCAGGGAAAGGAGGGCTGATTCTTGCAATCATGGTGTAGTAATATTCAGTATTAATAAGAGTAAGCCGTCCAGGGAAAGGAGGGCTGATTCTTCCAATCATGGTGTAGTAATATTCAGTATTAATAAGAGTAAGCCGTCCAGGGAAAGGAGGGCTGATTCTACCAATCATGGTGTAGTAATATTCAGTATTAATAAGAGTAAGCCGTCCAGGGAAAGGAGGGCTGATTCTTCCAATCATGGTGTAGGAATATTCAGTATTAATAAGAGTAAGCCGTCCAGGGAAAGGAGGGCTGATTCTTCCAATCATGGTGTAGTAATATTCAGTATTAATAAGAGTAAGCCGTCCAAGGAAAGGAGGGCTGATTCTTCCAATCATGGTGTAGTAATATTTAGTATTAATAAGAGTAAGCCGTCCAGGGAAAGGAGGGCTGATTCTTCCAATCATGGTGTAGTAATATTCAGTATTAATAAGAGTAAGCCGTCCAGGGAAAGGAGGGCTGATTCTTCCAATCATGGTGTAGTAATATTCAGTATTAATAAGAGTAAGCCGTCCAAGGAAAGGAGGGCTGATTCTACCAATCATGGTGTAGTAATATTCAGTATTAATAAGAGTAAGCCGTCCAGGGAAAGGAGGGCTGATTCTACCAATCATGGTGTAGTAATATTCAGTATTAATAAGAGTAAGCCGTCCAGGGAAAGGAGGTCTGATTCTACCAATCATGGTGTAGGAATATTCAGTATTAATAAGAGTAAGCCGTCCAAGGAAAGGAGGGCTGATTCTTCCAATCATGGTGTAGGAATATTCAGTATTAATAAGAGTAAGCCGTCCAAGGAAAGGAGGTCTGATTCTTCCAATCATTGTGTAGTAATATTCAGTATTAATAAGAGTAAGCCGTCCAGGGAAAGGAGGTCTGATTCTACCAATCATGGTGTAGGAATATTCAGTATTAATAAGAGTAAGCCGTCCAAGGAAAGGAGGGCTGATTCTTCCAATCATGGTGTAGTAATATTCAGTATTAATAAGAGTAAGCCGTCCAAGGAAAGGAGGGCTGATTCTTCCAATCATGGTGTAGTAATATTCAGTATTAATAAGAGTAAGCCGTCCAGGGAAAGGAGGGCTGATTCTACCAATCATGGTGTAGTAATATTCAGTATTAATAAGAGTAAGCCGTCCAGGGAAAGGAGGGCTGATTCTTCCAATCATGGTGTAGTAATATTCAGTATTAATAAGAGTAAGCCGTCCAAGGAAAGGAGGGCTGATTCTTCCAATCATGGTGTAGTAATATTCAGTATTAATAAGAGTAAGCCGTCCAAGGAAAGGAGGGCTGATTCTTCCAATCATGGTGTAGTAATATTCAGTATTAATAAGAGTAAGCCGTCCAGGGAAAGGAGGGCTGATTCTTCTAATCATGGTGTAGGAATATTCAGTATTAATAAGAGTAAGCCGTCCAAGGAAAGGAGGGCTGATTCTTCCAATCATGGTGTAGTAATATTCAGTATTAATAAGAGTAAGCCGTCCAGGGAAAGGAGGGCTGATTCTACCAATCATGGTGTAGTAATATTCAGTATTAATAAGAGTAAGCCGTCCAGGGAAAGGAGGGCTGATTCTACCAATCATGGTGTAGTAATATTCAGTATTAATAAGAGTAAGCCGTCCAGGGAAAGGAGGGCTGATTCTTCCAATCATGGTGTAGTAATATTCAGTATTAATAAGAGTAAGCCGTCCAGGGAAAGGAGGGCTGATTCTTCCAATCATGGTGTAGTAATATTCAGTATTAATAAGAGTAAGCCGTCCAGGGAAAGGAGGGCTGATTCTTCCAATCATGGTGTAGTAATATTCAGTATTAATAAGAGTAAGCCGTCCAGGGAAAGGAGGGCTGATTCTTCCAATCATGGTGTAGGAATATTCAGTATTAATAAGAGTAAGCCGTCCAAGGAAAGGAGGGCTGATTCTACCAATCATGGTGTAGTAATATTCAGTATTAATAAGAGTAAGCCGTCCAGGGAAAGGAGGGCTGATTCTACCAATCATGGTGTAGTAATATTCAGTATTAATAAGAGTAAGCCGTCCAGGGAAAGGAGGGCTGATTCTTCCAATCATGGTGTAGTAATATTCAGTATTAATAAGAGTAAGCCGTCCAGGGAAAGGAGGGCTGATTCTACCAATCATGGTGTAGTAATATTCAGTATTAATAAGAGTAAGCCGTCCAGGGAAAGGAGGGCTGATTCTTCCAATCATGGTGTAGGAATATTCAGTATTAATAAGAGTAAGCCGTCCAGGGAAAGGAGGGCTGATTCTTCCAATCATGGTGTAGTAATATTCAGTATTAATAAGAGTAAGCCGTCCAGGGAAAGGAGGGCTGATTCTTCCAATCATGGTGTAGTAATATTCAGTATTAATAAGAGTAAGCCGTCCAAGGAAAGGAGGGCTGATTCTTCCAATCATGGTGTAGTAATATTCAGTATTAATAAGAGTAAGCCGTCCAAGGAAAGGAGGGCTGATTCTACCAATCATGGTGTAGTAATATTCAGTATTAATAAGAGTAAGCCGTCCAGGGAAAGGAGGGCTGATTCTTCCAATCATGGTGTAGTAATATTCAGTATTAATAAGAGTAAGCCGTCCAAGGAAAGGAGGGCTGATTCTACCAATCATGGTGTAGTAATATTCAGTATTAATAAGAGTAAGCCGTCCAGGGAAAGGAGGGCTGATTCTACCAATCATGGTGTAGTAATATTCAGTATTAATAAGAGTAAGCTGTCCAGGGAAAGGAGGGCTGATTCTACCAATCATGGTGTAGGAATATTCAGTATTAATAAGAGTAAGCCGTCCAAGGAAAGGAGAGCTGATTCTACCAATCATGGTGTAGTAATATTCAGTATTAATAAGAGTAAGCCGTCCAGGGAAAGGAGGGCTGATTCTTCCAATCATGGTGTAGTAATATTCAGTATTAATAAGAGTAAGCCGTCCAAGGAAAGGAGGGCTGATTCTTCCAATCATGGTGTAGTAATATTCAGTATTAATAAGAGTAAGCCGTCCAGGGAAAGGAGGGCTGATTCTACCAATCATGGTGTAGTAATATTCAGTATTAATAAGAGTAAGCTGTCCAAGGAAAGGAGGGCTGATTCTTCCAATCATGGTGTAGTAATATTCAGTATTAATAAGAGTAAGCCGTCCAGGGAAAGGAGGGCTGATTCTTCCAATCATGGTGTAGTAATATTCAGTATTAATAAGAGTAAGCCGTCCAGGGAAAGGAGGGCTGATTCTTCCAATCATGGTGTAGTAATATTCAGTATTAATAAGAGTAAGCCGTCCAAGGAAAGGAGGGCTGATTCTTCCAATCATGGTGTAGTAATATTTAGTATTAATAAGAGTAAGCCGTCCAGGGAAAGGAGGGCTGATTCTTCCAATCATGGTGTAGTAATATTCAGTATTAATAAGAGTAAGCCGTCCAAGGAAAGGAGGGCTGATTCTACCAATCATGGTGTAGTAATATTCAGTATTAATAAGAGTAAGCCGTCCAGGGAAAGGAGGGCTGATTCTACCAATCATGGTGTAGTAATATTCAGTATTAATAAGAGTAAGCCGTCCAGGGAAAGGAGGTCTGATTCTACCAATCATGGTGTAGGAATATTCAGTATTAATAAGAGTAAGCCGTCCAAGGAAAGGAGGGCTGATTCTTCCAATCATGGTGTAGGAATATTCAGTATTAATAAGAGTAAGCCGTCCAAGGAAAGGAGGTCTGATTCTTCCAATCATGGTGTAGTAATATTCAGTATTAATAAGAGTAAGCCGTCCAGGGAAAGGAGGTCTGATTCTACCAATCATGGTGTAGGAATATTCAGTATTAATAAGAGTAAGCCGTCCAAGGAAAGGAGGGCTGATTCTTCCAATCATGGTGTAGTAATATTCAGTATTAATAAGAGTAAGCCGTCCAAGGAAAGGAGGGCTGATTCTTCCAATCATGGTGTAGTAATATTCAGTATTAATAAGAGTAAGCCGTCCAGGGAAAGGAGGGCTGATTCTACCAATCATGGTGTAGTAATATTCAGTATTAATAAGAGTAAGCCGTCCAGGGAAAGGAGGGCTGATTCTTCCAATCATGGTGTAGTAATATTCAGTATTAATAAGAGTAAGCCGTCCAAGGAAAGGAGTGCTGATTCTTCCAATCATGGTGTAGTAATATTCAGTATTAATAAGAGTAAGCCGTCCAAGGAAAGGAGGGCTGATTCTTCCAATCATGGTGTAGTAATATTCAGTATTAATAAGAGTAAGCCGTCCAGGGAAAGGAGGGCTGATTCTACCAATCATGGTGTAGGAATATTCAGTATTAATAAGAGTAAGCCGTCCAGGGAAAGGAGGGCTGATTCTACCAATCATGGTGTAGTAATATTCAGTATTAATAAGAGTAAGCCGTCCAGGGAAAGGAGGGCTGATTCTTGCAATCATGGTGTAGTAATATTCAGTATTAATAAGAGTAAGCCGTCCAGGGAAAGGAGGGCTGATTCTTCCAATCATGGTGTAGTAATATTCAGTATTAATAAGAGTAAGCCGTCCAGGGAAAGGAGGGCTGATTCTACCAATCATGGTGTAGTAATATTCAGTATTAATAAGAGTAAGCCGTCCAGGGAAAGGAGGGCTGATTCTTCCAATCATGGTGTAGGAATATTCAGTATTAATAAGAGTAAGCCGTCCAGGGAAAGGAGGGCTGATTCTTCCAATCATGGTGTAGTAATATTCAGTATTAATAAGAGTAAGCCGTCCAAGGAAAGGAGGGCTGATTCTTCCAATCATGGTGTAGTAATATTTAGTATTAATAAGAGTAAGCCGTCCAGGGAAAGGAGGGCTGATTCTTCCAATCATGGTGTAGTAATATTCAGTATTAATAAGAGTAAGCCGTCCAGGGAAAGGAGGGCTGATTCTTCCAATCATGGTGTAGTAATATTCAGTATTAATAAGAGTAAGCCGTCCAAGGAAAGGAGGGCTGATTCTACCAATCATGGTGTAGTAATATTCAGTATTAATAAGAGTAAGCCGTCCAGGGAAAGGAGGGCTGATTCTACCAATCATGGTGTAGTAATATTCAGTATTAATAAGAGTAAGCCGTCCAGGGAAAGGAGGTCTGATTCTACCAATCATGGTGTAGGAATATTCAGTATTAATAAGAGTAAGCCGTCCAAGGAAAGGAGGGCTGATTCTTCCAATCATGGTGTAGGAATATTCAGTATTAATAAGAGTAAGCCGTCCAAGGAAAGGAGGTCTGATTCTTCCAATCATTGTGTAGTAATATTCAGTATTAATAAGAGTAAGCCGTCCAGGGAAAGGAGGTCTGATTCTACCAATCATGGTGTAGGAATATTCAGTATTAATAAGAGTAAGCCGTCCAAGGAAAGGAGGGCTGATTCTTCCAATCATGGTGTAGTAATATTCAGTATTAATAAGAGTAAGCCGTCCAAGGAAAGGAGGGCTGATTCTTCCAATCATGGTGTAGTAATATTCAGTATTAATAAGAGTAAGCCGTCCAGGGAAAGGAGGGCTGATTCTACCAATCATGGTGTAGTAATATTCAGTATTAATAAGAGTAAGCCGTCCAGGGAAAGGAGGGCTGATTCTTCCAATCATGGTGTAGTAATATTCAGTATTAATAAGAGTAAGCCGTCCAAGGAAAGGAGGGCTGATTCTTCCAATCATGGTGTAGTAATATTCAGTATTAATAAGAGTAAGCCGTCCAAGGAAAGGAGGGCTGATTCTTCCAATCATGGTGTAGTAATATTCAGTATTAATAAGAGTAAGCCGTCCAGGGAAAGGAGGGCTGATTCTTCTAATCATGGTGTAGGAATATTCAGTATTAATAAGAGTAAGCCGTCCAAGGAAAGGAGGGCTGATTCTTCCAATCATGGTGTAGTAATATTCAGTATTAATAAGAGTAAGCCGTCCAGGGAAAGGAGGGCTGATTCTACCAATCATGGTGTAGTAATATTCAGTATTAATAAGAGTAAGCCGTCCAGGGAAAGGAGGGCTGATTCTACCAATCATGGTGTAGTAATATTCAGTATTAATAAGAGTAAGCCGTCCAGGGAAAGGAGGGCTGATTCTTCCAATCATGGTGTAGTAATATTCAGTATTAATAAGAGTAAGCCGTCCAGGGAAAGGAGGGCTGATTCTTCCAATCATGGTGTAGTAATATTCAGTATTAATAAGAGTAAGCCGTCCAGGGAAAGGAGGGCTGATTCTTCCAATCATGGTGTAGTAATATTCAGTATTAATAAGAGTAAGCCGTCCAGGGAAAGGAGGGCTGATTCTTCCAATCATGGTGTAGGAATATTCAGTATTAATAAGAGTAAGCCGTCCAAGGAAAGGAGGGCTGATTCTACCAATCATGGTGTAGTAATATTCAGTATTAATAAGAGTAAGCCGTCCAGGGAAAGGAGGGCTGATTCTACCAATCATGGTGTAGTAATATTCAGTATTAATAAGAGTAAGCCGTCCAGGGAAAGGAGGGCTGATTCTTCCAATCATGGTGTAGTAATATTCAGTATTAATAAGAGTAAGCCGTCCAGGGAAAGGAGGGCTGATTCTACCAATCATGGTGTAGTAATATTCAGTATTAATAAGAGTAAGCCGTCCAGGGAAAGGAGGGCTGATTCTTCCAATCATGGTGTAGGAATATTCAGTATTAATAAGAGTAAGCCGTCCAGGGAAAGGAGGGCTGATTCTACCAATCATGGTGTAGGAATATTCAGTATAATAAGAGTAAGCCGTCCAGGGAAAGGAGGGCTGATTCTACCAATCATGGTGTAGGAATATTCAGTATTAATAAGAGTAAGCTGTCCAGGGAAAGGAGGGCTGATTCTACCAATCATGGTGTAGGAATATTCAGTATTAATAAGAGTAAGCCGTCCAAGGAAAGGAGGGCTGATTCTACCAATCATGGTGTAGGAATATTCAGTATTAATAAGAGTAAGCTGTCCAGGGAAAGGAGGGCTGATTCTACCAATCATGGTGTAGGAATATTCAGTATTAATAAGAGTAAGCCGTCCAGGGAAAGGAGGGCTGATTCTTCCAATCATGGTGTAGTAATATTCAGTATTAATAAGAGTAAGCCGTCCAGGGAAAGGAGGGCTGATTCTTCCAATCATGGTGTAGTAATATTCAGTATTAATAAGAGTAAGCCGTCCAGGGAAAGGAGGGCTGATTCTACCAATCATGGTGTAGTAATATTCAGTATTAATAAGAGTAAGCCGTCCAGGGAAAGGAGGGCTGATTCTTCCAATCATGGTGTAGGAATATTCAGTATTAATAAGAGTAAGCCGTCCAGGGAAAGGAGGGCTGATTCTTCCAATCATGGTGTAGTAATATTCAGTATTAATAAGAGTAAGCCGTCCAGGGAAAGGAGGGCTGATTCTACCAATCATGGTGTAGTAATATTCAGTATTAATAAGAGTAAGCCGTCCAGGGAAAGGAGGGCTGATTCTACCAATCATGGTGTAGTAATATTCAGTATTAATAAGAGTAAGCCGTCCAGGGAAAGGAGGGCTGATTCTACCAATCATGGTGTAGTAATATTCAGTATTAATAAGAGTAAGCCGTCCAGGGAAAGGAGGGCTGATTCTACCAATCATGGTGTAGTAATATTCAGTATTAATAAGAGTAAGCCGTCCAGGGAAAGGAGGGCTGATTCTACCAATCATGGTGTAGTAATATTCAGTATTAATAAGAGTAAGCCGTCCAGGGAAAGGAGGGCTGATTCTACCAATCATGGTGTAGTAATATTCAGTATTAATAAGAGTAAGCCGTCCAGGGAAAGGAGGGCTGATTCTACCAATCATGGTGTAGGAATATTCAGTATTAATAAGAGTAAGCCGTCCAAGGAAAGGAGGGCTGATTCTACCAATCATGGTGTAGGAATATTCAGTATTAATAAGAGTAAGCCGTCCAGAGAAAGGAGGGCTGATTCTTCCAATCATGGTGTAGTAATATTCAGTATTAATAAGAGTAAGCCGTCCAGGGAAAGGAGGGCTGATTCTACCAATCATGGTGTAGTAATATTCAGTATTAATAAGAGTAAGCCGTCCAGGGAAAGGAGGGCTGATTCTACCAATCATGGTGTAGTAATATTCAGTATTAATAAGAGTAAGCCGTCCAGGGAAAGGAGGGCTGATTCTACCAATCATGGTGTAGTAATATTCAGTATTAATAAGAGTAAGCCGTCCAGGGAAAGGAGGGCTGATTCTTCCAATCATGGTGTAGTAATATTCAGTATTAATAAGAGTAAGCCGTCCAGGGAAAGGAGGGCTGATTCTACCAATCATGGTGTAGTAATATTCAGTATTAATAAGAGTAAGCCGTCCAGGGAAAGGAGGGCTGATTCTACCAATCATGGTGTAGTAATATTCAGTATTAATAAGAGTAATCCGTCCAGGGAAAGGAGGGCTGATTCTTCCAATCATGGTGTAGTAATATTCAGTATTAATAAGAGTAAGCCGTCCAGGGAAAGGAGGGCTGATTCTACCAATCATGGTGTAGTAATATTCAGTATTAATAAGAGTAAGCCGTCCAGGGAAAGGAGGGCTGATTCTTCCAATCATGGTGTAGGAATATTCAGTATTAATAAGAGTAAGCCGTCCAAGGAAAGGAGGGCTGATTCTTCCAATCATGGTGTAGTAATATTCAGTATTAATAAGAGTAAGCCGTCCAGGGAAAGGAGGGCTGATTCTTCCAATCATGGTGTAGTAATATTCAGTATTAATAAGAGTAAGCCGTCCAGGGAAAGGAGGGCTGATTCTACCAATCATGGTGTAGTAATATTCAGTATTAATAAGAGTAAGCCGTCCAGGGAAAGGAGGGCTGATTCTACCAATCATGGTGTAGTAATATTCAGTATTAATAAGAGTAAGCCGTCCAAGGAAAGGAGGGCTGATTCTACCAATCATGGTGTAGTAATATTCAGTATTAATAAGAGTAAGCCGTCCAGGGAAAGGAGGGCTGATTCTACCAATCATGGTGTAGTAATATTCAGTATTAATAAGAGTAAGCCGTCCAGGGAAAGGAGGGCTGATTCTTCCAATCATGGTGTAGGAATATTCAGTATTAATAAGAGTAAGCCGTCCAAGGAAAGGAGGGCTGATTCTTCCAATCATGGTGTAGTAATATTCAGTATTAATAAGAGTAAGCCGTCCAGGGAAAGGAGGGCTGATTCTACCAATCATGGTGTAGTAATATTCAGTATTAATAAGAGTAAGCCGTCCAGGGAAAGGAGGGCTGATTCTACCAATCATGGTGTAGTAATATTCAGTATTAATAAGAGTAAGCCGTCCAGGGAAAGGAGGGCTGATTCTACCAATCATGGTGTAGGAATATTCAGTATTAATAAGAGTAAGCCGTCCAAGGAAAGGAGGGCTGATTCTACCAATCATGGTGTAGTAATATTCAGTATTAATAAGAGTAAGCCGTCCAGGGAAAGGAGGGCTGATTCTACCAATCATGGTGTAGTAATATTCAGTATTAATAAGAGTAAGCCGTCCAGGGAAAGGAGGGCTGATTCTACCAATCATGGTGTAGTAATATTCAGTATTAATAAGAGTAAGCCGTCCAGGGAAAGGAGGGCTGATTCTACCAATCATGGTGTAGTAATATTCAGTATTAATAAGAGTAAGCCGTCCAGGGAAAGGAGGGCTGATTCTACCAATCATGGTGTAGTAATATTCAGTATTAATAAGAGTAAGCCGTCCAGGGAAAGGAGGGCTGATTCTTCCAATCATGGTGTAGTAATATTCAGTATTAATAAGAGTAAGCCGTCCAGGGAAAGGAGGGCTGATTCTACCAATCATGGTGTAGTAATATTCAGTATTAATAAGAGTAAGCCGTCCAGGGAAAGGAGGGCTGATTCTACCAATCATGGTGTAGTAATATTCAGTATTAATAAGAGTAATCCGTCCAGGGAAAGGAGGGCTGATTCTTCCAATCATGGTGTAGTAATATTCAGTATTAATAAGAGTAAGCCGTCCAGGGAAAGGAGGGCTGATTCTACCAATCATGGTGTAGTAATATTCAGTATTAATAAGAGTAAGCCGTCCAGGGAAAGGAGGGCTGATTCTTCCAATCATGGTGTAGGAATATTCAGTATTAATAAGAGTAAGCCGTCCAAGGAAAGGAGGGCTGATTCTTCCAATCATGGTGTAGTAATATTCAGTATTAATAAGAGTAAGCCGTCCAGGGAAAGGAGGGCTGATTCTTCCAATCATGGTGTAGTAATATTCAGTATTAATAAGAGTAAGCCGTCCAGGGAAAGGAGGGCTGATTCTACCAATCATGGTGTAGTAATATTCAGTATTAATAAGAGTAAGCCGTCCAGGGAAAGGAGGGCTGATTCTACCAATCATGGTGTAGTAATATTCAGTATTAATAAGAGTAAGCCGTCCAGGGAAAGGAGGGCTGATTCTACCAATCATGGTGTAGTAATATTCAGTATTAATAAGAGTAAGCCGTCCAAGGAAAGGAGGGCTGATTCTACCAATCATGGTGTAGTAATATTCAGTATTAATAAGAGTAAGCCGTCCAGGGAAAGGAGGGCTGATTCTACCAATCATGGTGTAGTAATATTCAGTATTAATAAGAGTAAGCCGTCCAAGGAAAGGAGGGCTGATTCTACCAATCATGGTGTAGTAATATTCAGTATTAATAAGAGTAAGCCGTCCAGGGAAAGGAGGGCTGATTCTTCCAATCATGGTGTAGGAATATTCAGTATTAATAAGAGTAAGCCGTCCAAGGAAAGGAGGGCTGATTCTTCCAATCATGGTGTAGTAATATTCAGTATTAATAAGAGTAAGCCGTCCAGGGAAAGGAGGGCTGATTCTACCAATCATGGTGTAGGAATATTCAGTATTAATAAGAGTAAGCCGTCCAGGGAAAGGAGGGCTGATTCTTCCAATCATGGTGTAGGAATATTCAGTATTAATAAGAGTAAGCCGTCCAGGGAAAGGAGGGCTGATTCTACCAATCATGGTGTAGTAATATTCAGTATTAATAAGAGTAAGCCGTCCAGGGAAAGGAGGGCTGATTCTTCCAATCACTGTGTAGTAATATTCAGTATTAATAAGAGTAAGCCGTCCAAGGAAAGGAGGGCCGATTCTACCAATCATGGTGTAGGAATATTCAGTATTAATAAGAGTAAGCCGTCCAGGGAAAGGAGGGCTGATTCTTCCAATCATGGTGTAGGAATATTCAGTATTAATAAGAGTAAGCCGTCCAGGGAAAGGAGGGCTGATTCTACCAATCATGGTGTAGTAATATTCAGTATTAATAAGAGTAAGCCGTCCAGGGAAAGGAGGGCTGATTCTACCAATCATGGTGTAGTAATATTCAGTATTAATAAGAGTAAGCCGTCCAAGGAAAGGAGGGCTGATTCTTCCAATCACTGTGTAGTAATATTCAGTATTAATAAGAGTAAGCCGTCCAAGGAAAGGAGGGCCGATTCTACCAATCATGGTGTAGGAATATTCAGTATTAATAAGAGTAAGCCGTCCAGGGAAAGGAGGGCTGATTCTACCAATCATGGTGTAGTAATATTCAGTATTAATAAGAGTAAGCCGTCCAGGGAAAGGAGGGCTGATTCTACCAATCATGGTGTAGTAATATTCAGTATTAATAAGAGTAAGCCGTCCAAGGAAAGGAGGGCTGATTCTACCAATCATGGTGTAGGAATATTCAGTATTAATAAGAGTAAGCCGTCCAGGGAAAGGAGGGCTGATTCTACCAATCATGGTGTAGGAATATTCAGTATTAATAAGAGTAAGCCGTCCAGGGAAAGGAGGGCTGATTCTACCAATCATGGTGTAGTAATATTCAGTATTAATAAGAGTAAGCCGTCCAGGGAAAGGAGGGCTGATTCTTCCAATCATGGTGTAGTAATATTCAGTATTAATAAGAGTAAGCCGTCCAGGGAAAGGAGGGCTGATTCTACCAATCATGGTGTAGTAATATTCAGTATTAATAAGAGTAAGCCGTCCAGGGAAAGGAGGGCTGATTCTACCAATCATGGTGTAGTAATATTCAGTATTAATAAGAGTAAGCCGTCCAAGGAAAGGAGGGCTGATTCTTCCAATCATGGTGTAGTAATATTCAGTATTAATAAGAGTAAGCCGTCCAGGGAAAGGAGGGCTGATTCTACCAATCATGGTGTAGGAATATTCAGTATTAATAAGAGTAAGCCGTCCAAGGAAAGGAGGGCTGATTCTACCAATCATGGTGTAGGAATATTCAGTATTAATAAGAGTAAGCCGTCCAAGGAAAGGAGGGCTGATTCTACCAATCATGGTGTAGTAATATTCAGTATTAATAAGAGTAAGCCGTCCAGGGAAAGGAGGGCTGATTCTACCAATCATGGTGTAGGAATATTCAGTATTAATAAGAGTAAGCCGTCCAGGGAAAGGAGGGCTGATTCTACCAATCATGGTGTAGTAATATTCAGTATTAATAAGAGTAAGCCGTCCAGGGAAAGGAGGGCTGATTCTACCAATCATGGTGAAGTAATATTCAGTATTAATAAGAGTAAGCCGTCCAGGGAAAGGAGGGCTGATTCTTCCAATCATGGTGTAGTAATATTCAGTATTAATAAGAGTAAGCCGTCCAGGGAAAGGAGGGCTGATTCTACCAATCATGGTGTAGTAATATTCAGTATTAATAAGAGTAAGCCGTCCAGGGAAAGGAGGGCTGATTCTTCCAATCATGGTGTAGTAATATTCAGTATTAATAAGAGTAAGCCGTCCAGGGAAAGGAGGGCTGATTCTACCAATCATGGTGTAGGAATATTCAGTATTAATAAGAGTAAGCCGTCCAGGGAAAGGAGGGCTGATTCTACCAATCATGGTGTAGTAATATTCAGTATTAATAAGAGTAAGCCGTCCAAGGAAAGGAGGGCTGATTCTACCAATCATGGTGTAGTAATATTCAGTATTAATAAGAGTAAGCCGTCCAGGGAAAGGAGGGCTGATTCTTCCAATCATGGTGTAGTAATATTCAGTATTAATAAGAGTAAGCCGTCCAAGGAAAGGAGGGCTGATTCTTCCAATCATGGTGTAGTAATATTCAGTATTAATAAGAGTAAGCCGTCCAGGGAAAGGAGGGCTGATTCTACCAATCATGGTGTAGTAATATTCAGTATTAATAAGAGTAATCCGTCCAGGGAAAGGAGGGCTGATTCTACCAATCATGGTGTAGGAATATTCAGTATTAATAAGAGTAAGCCGTCCAAGGAAAGGAGGGCTGATTCTTCCAATCATGGTGTAGTAATATTCAGTATTAATAAGAGTAAGCCGTCCAGGGAAAGGAGGGCTGATTCTACCAATCATGGTGTAGTAATATTCAGTATTAATAAGAGTAATCCGTCCAGGGAAAGGAGGGCTGATTCTACCAATCATGGTGTAGGAATATTCAGTATTAATAAGAGTAAGCCGTCCAAGGAAAGGAGGGCTGATTCTACCAATCATGGTGTAGTAATATTCAGTATTAATAAGAGTAAGCCGTCCAGGGAAAGGAGGGCTGATTCTACCAATCATGGTGTAGTAATATTCAGTATTAATAAGAGTAAGCCGTCCAGGGAAAGGAGGGCTGATTCTACCAATCATGGTGTAGGAATATTCAGTATTAATAAGTGTTACGGTACCACCTTCCGAGCTCCAGACACAGTCGTTAGTCACTTGTATTCCCGGTTCCCCCAATAACGAGACCAAGCTCCATTATGAGGGTAAAAACATGAACTGAGGACTGGAACAGCCAGCCTGCCTTTTATTTGCATTTCACACACACAGGCCACACCCAAGGGGAGGCATAAAACAACCACTGGCATCGATGGTACATCCCACACATTCCCTCCCCTTGGTGTGACACATAATCTTATTATACAGGCAGTTTAGAATATATTTTTATACAACTTTCATAACTCCAAATCCATCCATCATATTCACATAAAAGGCACATATTCAGATTCAGCATACTTAAATCATAAACAGTCTCAAAAATCACACCAATCCCTCCAGTGAATCCAAAGTTACTCGAATGTCCGTTTATGACCGACCGCAGCTACCGTTTCGTGCCCAAAAGAGTTCCCTGGATTCGGGCTATACGGTCGGTCACTTGTTGGCCTAAAAATGTCTACGTCCTGTTCGAAGTGGATCGGTACTTCGACTACGTTGTACTGTCGACGTATCGTCGATAGTACGGGTCGGCGGATTCGAAGGTAAAATGGCCGCCGCCACGTGGCCCTTTGTTCGATGTCGGCCACCACGAGGCTTTGATAGCTTTAGCGCTTCGTTGGTTTCGGCTGTATTCGAACTGTTAGTTGTGTAAAGTCACAACTCTCCGCAGGATCTCTCAGGGACCATAAGTACTGGGCAAATCAGACGAACCCAATAGGTTTAGCCCAGTAGGATGGGTCTGTCACAATAAGAGTAAGCCGTCCAGGGAAAGGAGGGCTGATTCTACCAATCATGGTGTAGTAATATTCAGTATTAATAAGAGTAAGCCGTCCAGGGAAAGGAGGGCTGATTCTACCAATCATGGTGAAGTAATATTCAGTATTAATAAGAGTAAGCCGTCCAGGGAAAGGAGGGCTGATTCTTCCAATCATGGTGTAGTAATATTCAGTATTAATAAGAGTAAGCCGTCCAGGGAAAGGAGGGCTGATTCTACCAATCATGGTGTAGTAATATTCAGTATTAATAAGAGTAAGCCGTCCAGGGAAAGGAGGGCTGATTCTTCCAATCATGGTGTAGTAATATTCAGTATTAATAAGAGTAAGCCGTCCAGGGAAAGGAGGGCTGATTCTACCAATCATGGTGTAGGAATATTCAGTATTAATAAGAGTAAGCCGTCCAGGGAAAGGAGGGCTGATTCTACCAATCATGGTGTAGTAATATTCAGTATTAATAAGAGTAAGCCGTCCAAGGAAAGGAGGGCTGATTCTACCAATCATGGTGTAGTAATATTCAGTATTAATAAGAGTAAGCCGTCCAGGGAAAGGAGGGCTGATTCTACCAATCATGGTGTAGGAATATTCAGTATTAATAAGAGTAAGCCGTCCAGGGAAAGGAGGGCTGATTCTACCAATCATGGTGTAGTAATATTCAGTATTAATAAGAGTAAGCCGTCCAGGGAAAGGAGGGCTGATTCTACCAATCATGGTGTAGGAATATTCAGTATTAATAAGAGTAAGCCGTCCAGGGAAAGGAGGGCTGATTCTTCCAATCATGGTGTAGTAATATTCAGTATTAATAAGAGTAAGCCGTCCAGGGAAAGGAGGGCTGATTCTTCCAATCATGGTGTAGGAATATTCAGTATTAATAAGAGTAAGCCGTCCAGGGAAAGGAGGTCTGATTCTACCAATCATGGTGTAGGAATATTCAGTATTAATAAGAGTAAGCCGTCCAGGAAAGGAGGGCTGATTCTTCCAATCATGGTGTAGGAATATTCAGTATTAATAAGAGTAAGCCGTCCAGGGAAAGGAGGGCTGATTCTACCAATCATGGTGTAGTAATATTCAGTATTAATAAGAGTAAGCCGTCCAGGGAAAGGAGGGCTGATTCTTCCAATCATGGTGTAGGAATATTCAGTATTAATAAGAGTAAGCCGTCCAGGGAAAGGAGGGCTGATTCTACCAATCATGGTGTAGTAATATTCAGTATTAATAAGAGTAAGCCGTCCAGGGAAAGGAGGGCTGATTCTTCCAATCATGGTGTAGGAATATTCAGTATTAATAAGAGTAAGCCGTCCAGGGAAAGGAGGGCTGATTCTACCAATCATGGTGTAGGAATATTCAGTATTAATAAGAGTAAGCCGTCCAGGGAAAGGAGGGCTGATTCTACCAATCATGGTGTAGTAATATTCAGTATTAATAAGAGTAATCCGTCCAGGGAAAGGAGGGCTGATTCTTCCAATCATGGTGTAGTAATATTCAGTATTAATAAGAGTAAGCCGTCCAGGGAAAGGAGGGCTGATTCTACCAATCATGGTGTAGTAATATTCAGTATTAATAAGAGTAATCCGTCCAGGGAAAGGAGGGCTTATTCTACCAATCCTGGTGTAGTAATATTCAGTATTAATAAGAGTAAGCCGTCCAGGGAAAGGAGGGCTGATTCTACCAATCATGGTGTAGGAATATTCAGTATTAATAAGAGTAAGCCGTCCAGGGAAAGGAGGGCTGATTCTACCAATCATGGTGTAGTAATATTCAGTATTAATAAGAGTAAGCCGTCCAGGGAAAGGAGGGCTGATTCTACCAATCATGGTGTAGTAATATTCAGTATTAATAAGAGTAAGCCGTCCAGGAAAGGAGGGCTGATTCTACCAATCATGGTGTAGGAATATTCAGTATTAATAAGAGTAAGCCGTCCAGGGAAAGGAGGGCTGATTCTTCCAATCATGGTGTAGTAATATTCAGTATTAATAAGAGTAAGCCGTCCAAGGAAAGGAGGGCTGATTCTTCCAATCATGGTGTAGGAATATTCAGTATTAATAAGAGTAAGCCGTCCAGGGAAAGGAGGGCTGATTCTACCAATCATGGTGTAGTAATATTCAGTATTAATAAGAGTAAGCCGTCCAAGGAAAGGAGGGCTGATTCTTCCAATCATGGTGTAGTAATATTCAGTATTAATAAGAGTAAGCCGTCCAGGGAAAGGAGGGCTGATTCTACCAATCATGGTGTAGTAATATTCAGTATTAATAAGAGTAAGCCGTCCAAGGAAAGGAGGGCTGATTCTACCAATCATGGTGTAGTAATATTCAGTATTAATAAGAGTAAGCCGTCCAGGGAAAGGAGGTCTGATTCTACCAATCATGGTGTAGTAATATTCAGTATTAATAAGAGTAAGCCGTCCAGGGAAAGGAGGGCTGATTCTTCCAATCATGGTGTAGTAATATTCAGTATTAATAAGAGTAAGCCGTCCAGGAAAGGAGGGCTGATTCTACCAATCATGGTGTAGTAATATTCAGTATTAATAAGAGTAAGCCGTCCAGGGAAAGGAGGGCTGATTCTTCCAATCATGGTGTAGGAATATTCAGTATTAATAAGAGTAAGCCGTCCAAGGAAAGGAGGGCTGATTCTACCAATCATGGTGTAGTAATATTCAGTATTAATAAGAGTAAGCCGTCCAAGGAAAGGAGGGCTTATTCTACCAATCCTGGTGTAGTAATATTCAGTATTAATAAGAGTAAGCCGTCCAGGGAAAGGAGGGCTGATTCTACCAATCATGGTGTAGTAATATTCAGTATTAATAAGAGTAAGCCGTCCAAGGAAAGGAGGGCTGATTCTTCCAATCATGGTGTAGTAATATTCAGTATTAATAAGAGTAAGCCGTCCAAGGAAAGGAGGGCTGATTCTACCAATCATGGTGTAGTAATATTCAGTATTAATAAGAGTAAGCCGTCCAGGAAAGGAGGGCTGATTCTACCAATCATGGTGTAGTAATATTCAGTATTAATAAGAGTAAGCCGTCCAAGGAAAGGAGGGCTGATTCTTCCAATCATGGTGTAGTAATATTCAGTATTAATAAGAGTAAGCCGTCCAAGGAAAGGAGGGCTGATTCTACCAATCATGGTGTAGGAATATTCAGTATTAATAAGAGTAAGCCGTCCAAGGAAAGGAGGGCTGATTCTACCAATCATGGTGTAGGAATATTCAGTATTAATAAGAGTAAGCCGTCCAAGGAAAGGAGGGCTGATTCTTCCAATCATGGTGTAGGAATATTCAGTATTAATAAGAGTAAGCCGTCCAGGGAAAGGAGGGCTGATTCTACCAATCATGGTGTAGTAATATTCAGTATTAATAAGAGTAAGCCGTCCAGGGAAAGGAGGGCTGATTCTTCCAATCATGGTGTAGGAATATTCAGTATTAATAAGAGTAAGCCGTCCAGGGAAAGGAGGGCTGATTCTTCCAATCATGGTGTAGTAATATTCAGTATTAATAAGAGTAAGCCGTCCAGGGAAAGGAGGGCTGATTCTTCCAATCATGGTGTAGTAATATTCAGTATTAATAAGAGTAAGCCGTCCAGGGAAAGGAGGGCTGATTCTACCAATCATGGTGTAGGAATATTCAGTATTAATAAGAGTAAGCCGTCCAGGGAAAGGAGGGCTGATTCTACCAATCATGGTGTAGTAATATTCAGTATTAATAAGAGTAAGCCGTCCAGGGAAAGGAGGGCTGATTCTACCAATCATGGTGTAGTAATATTCAGTATTAATAAGAGTAAGCCGTCCAGGGAAAGGAGGGCTGATTCTACCAATCATGGTGTAGTAATATTCAGTATTAATAAGAGTAAGCCGTCCAGGGAAAGGAGGTCTGATTCTTCCAATCATGGTGTAGTAATATTCAGTATTAATAAGAGTAAGCCGTCCAAGGAAAGGAGGGCTGATTCTACCAATCATGGTGTAGTAATATTCAGTATTAATAAGAGTAAGCCGTCCAAGGAAAGGAGGGCTGATTCTACCAATCATGGTGTAGTAATATTCAGTATTAATAAGAGTAAGCCGTCCAGGGAAAGGAGGTCTGATTCTTCCAATCATGGTGTAGTAATATTCAGTATTAATAAGAGTAAGCCGTCCAAGGAAAGGAGGGCTGATTCTTCCAATCATGGTGTAGTAATATTCAGTATTAATAAGAGTAAGCCGTCCAAGGAAAGGAGGGCTGATTCTACCAATCATGGTGTAGTAATATTCAGTATTAATAAGAGTAAGCCGTCCAGGGAAAGGAGGTCTGATTCTTCCAATCATGGTGTAGTAATATTCAGTATTAATAAGAGTAAGCCGTCCAGGGAAAGGAGGGCTGATTCTACCAATCATGGTGTAGGAATATTCAGTATTAATAAGAGTAAGCCGTCCAGGGAAAGGAGGGCTGATTCTACCAATCATGGTGTAGTAATATTCAGTATTAATAAGAGTAAGCCGTCCAGGGAAAGGAGGGCTGATTCTTCCAATCATGGTGTAGTAATATTCAGTATTAATAAGAGTAAGCCGTCCAGGGAAAGGAGGGCTGATTCTACCAATCATGGTGTAGTAATATTCAGTATTAATAAGAGTAAGCCGTCCAGGGAAAGGAGGGCTGATTCTTCCAATCATGGTGTAGTAATATTCAGTATTAATAAGAGTAAGCCGTCCAAGGAAAGGAGGGCTGATTCTTCCAATCATGGTGTAGGAATATTCAGTATTAATAAGAGTAAGCCGTCCAGGGAAAGGAGGGCTGATTCTACCAATCATGGTGTAGTAATATTCAGTATTAATAAGAGTAAGCCGTCCAGGGAAAGGAGGGCTGATTCTTCCAATCATGGTGTAGTAATATTCAGTATTAATAAGAGTAAGCCGTCCAGGGAAAGGAGGGCTGATTCTACCAATCATGGTGTAGTAATATTCAGTATTAATAAGAGTAAGCCGTCCAAGGAAAGGAGGGCTGATTCTACCAATCATGGTGTAGTAATATTCAGTATTAATAAGAGTAAGCCGTCCAGGGAAAGGAGGGCTGATTCTTCCAATCATGGTGTAGTAATATTCAGTATTAATAAGAGTAAGCCGTCCAGGGAAAGGAGGGCTGATTCTACCAATCATGGTGTAGTAATATTCAGTATTAATAAGAGTAAGCCGTCCAGGGAAAGGAGGGCTGATTCTTCCAATCATGGTGTAGTAATATTCAGTATTAATAAGAGTAAGCCGTCCAGGGAAAGGAGGGCTGATTCTTCCAATCATGGTGTAGTAATATTCAGTATTAATAAGAGTAAGCCGTCCAGGGAAAGGAGGGCTGATTCTACCAATCATGGTGTAGTAATATTCAGTATTAATAAGAGTAAGCCGTCCAGGGAAAGGAGGGCTGATTCTACCAATCATGGTGTAGGAATATTCAGTATTAATAAGAGTAAGCCGTCCAAGGAAAGGAGGGCTGATTCTACCAATCATGGTGTAGTAATATTCAGTATTAATAAGAGTAAGCCGTCCAAGGAAAGGAGGGCTGATTCTACCAATCATGGTGTAGTAATATTCAGTATTAATAAGAGTAAGCCGTCCAGGGAAAGGAGGGCTGATTCTACCAATCATGGTGTAGTAATATTCAGTATTAATAAGAGTAAGCCGTCCAAGGAAAGGAGGGCTGATTCTTCCAATCATGGTGTAGTAATATTCAGTATTAATAAGAGTAAGCCGTCCAAGGAAAGGAGGGCTGATTCTACCAATCATGGTGTAGTAATATTCAGTATTAATAAGAGTAAGCCGTCCAGGGAAAGGAGGGCTGATTCTACCAATCATGGTGTAGTAATATTCAGTATTAATAAGAGTAAGCCGTCCAAGGAAAGGAGGGCTGATTCTTCCAATCATGGTGTAGTAATATTCAGTATTAATAAGAGTAAGCCGTCCAAGGGAAAGGAGGGCTGATTCTACCAATCATGGTGTAGGAATATTCAGTATTAATAAGAGTAAGCCGTCCAAGGAAAGGAGGGCTGATTCTACCAATCATGGTGTAGTAATATTCAGTATTAATAAGAGTAAGCCGTCCAAGGAAAGGAGGGCTGATTCTTCCAATCATGGTGTAGTAATATTCAGTATTAATAAGAGTAAGCCGTCCAGGGAAAGGAGGGCTGATTCTACCAATCATGGTGTAGGAATATTCAGTATTAATAAGAGTAAGCCGTCCAAGGAAAGGAGGGCTGATTCTACCAATCATGGTGTAGTAATATTCAGTATTAATAAGAGTAAGCCGTCCAGGGAAAGGAGGGCTGATTCTACCAATCATGGTGTAGGAATATTCAGTATTAATAAGAGTAAGCCGTCCAGGGAAAGGAGGGCTGATTCTACCAATCATGGTGTAGTAATATTCAGTATTAATAAGAGTAAGCCGTCCAGGGAAAGGAGGGCTGATTCTTCCAATCATGGTGTAGTAATATTCAGTATTAATAAGAGTAAGCCGTCCAAGGAAAGGAGGGCTGATTCTACCAATCATGGTGTAGTAATATTCAGTATTAATAAGAGTAAGCCGTCCAGGGAAAGGAGGGCTGATTCTTCCAATCATGGTGTAGTAATATTCAGTATTAATAAGAGTAAGCCGTCCAGGGAAAGGAGGGCTGATTCTACCAATCATGGTGTAGTAATATTCAGTATTAATAAGAGTAAGCCGTCCAGGGAAAGGAGGGCTGATTCTTCCAATCATGGTGTAGTAATATTCAGTATTAATAAGAGTAAGCCGTCCAGGGAAAGGAGGGCTGATTCTTCCAATCATGGTGTAGTAATATTCAGTATTAATAAGAGTAAGCCGTCCAAGGAAAGGAGGGCTGATTCTACCAATCATGGTGTAGTAATATTCAGTATTAATAAGAGTAAGCCGTCCAGGGAAAGGAGGGCTGATTCTTCCAATCATGGTGTAGTAATATTCAGTATTAATAAGAGTAAGCCGTCCAGGGAAAGGAGGGCTGATTCTTCCAATCATGGTGTAGTAATATTCAGTATTAATAAGAGTAAGCCGTCCAGGGAAAGGAGGGCTGATTCTACCAATCATGGTGTAGTAATATTCAGTATTAATAAGAGTAAGCCGTCCAGGGAAAGGAGGGCTGATTCTACCAATCATGGTGTAGTAATATTCAGTATTAATAAGAGTAAGCCGTCCAGGGAAAGGAGGGCTGATTCTTCCAATCATGGTGTAGTAATATTCAGTATTAATAAGAGTAAGCCGTCCAGGGAAAGGAGGGCTGATTCTTCCAATCATGGTGTAGTAATATTCAGTATTAATAAGAGTAAGCCGTCCAGGGAAAGGAGGGCTGATTCTACCAATCATGGTGTAGTAATATTCAGTATTAATAAGAGTAAGCCGTCCAGGGAAAGGAGGGCTGATTCTACCAATCATGGTGTAGTAATATTCAGTATTAATAAGAGTAAGCCGTCCAGGGAAAGGAGGGCTGATTCTTCCAATCATGGTGTAGTAATATTCAGTATTAATAAGAGTAAGCCGTCCAGGGAAAGGAGGGCTGATTCTACCAATCATGGTGTAGTAATATTCAGTATTAATAAGAGTAAGCCGTCCAGGGAAAGGAGGGCTGATTCTACCAATCATGGTGTAGGAATATTCAGTATTAATAAGAGTAAGCCGTCCAGGGAAAGGAGGGCTGATTCTTCCAATCATGGTGTAGTAATATTCAGTATTAATAAGAGTAAGCCGTCCAGGGAAAGGAGGGCTGATTCTTCCAATCATGGTGTAGTAATATTCAGTATTAATAAGAGTAAGCCGTCCAGGGAAAGGAGGGCTGATTCTACCAATCATGGTGTAGTAATATTCAGTATTAATAAGAGTAAGCCGTCCAGGGAAAGGAGGGCTGATTCTACCAATCATGGTGTAGTAATATTCAGTATTAATAAGAGTAAGCCGTCCAGGGAAAGGAGGGCTGATTCTACCAATCATGGTGTAGTAATATTCAGTATTAATAAGAGTAAGCCGTCCAAGGAAAGGAGGGCTGATTCTACCAATCATGGTGTAGTAATATTCAGTATTAATAAGAGTAAGCCGTCCAAGGAAAGGAGGGCTGATTCTACCAATCATGGTGTAGTAATATTCAGTATTAATAAGAGTAAGCCGTCCAGGGAAAGGAGGGCTGATTCTACCAATCATGGTGTAGTAATATTCAGTATTAATAAGAGTAAGCCGTCCAGGGAAAGGAGGGCTGATTCTACCAATCATGGTGTAGTAATATTCAGTATTAATAAGAGTAAGCCGTCCAGGGAAAGGAGGGCTGATTCTACCAATCATGGTGTAGTAATATTCAGTATTAATAAGAGTAAGCCGTCCAGGGAAAGGAGGGCTGATTCTACCAATCATGGTGTAGTAATATTCAGTATTAATAAGAGTAAGCCGTCCAGGGAAAGGAGGGCTGATTCTACCAATCATGGTGTAGTAATATTCAGTATTAATAAGAGTAAGCCGTCCAGGGAAAGGAGGGCTGATTCTACCAATCATGGTGTAGTAATATTCAGTATTAATAAGAGTAAGCCGTCCAGGGAAAGGAGGGCTGATTCTACCAATCATGGTGTAGTAATATTCAGTATTAATAAGAGTAAGCCGTCCAGGGAAAGGAGGGCTGATTCTACCAATCATGGTGTAGTAATATTCAGTATTAATAAGAGTAAGCCGTCCAAGGAAAGGAGGGCTGATTCTACCAATCATGGTGTAGTAATATTCAGTATTAATAAGAGTAAGCCGTCCAGGGAAAGGAGGGCTGATTCTTCCAATCATGGTGTAGTAATATTCAGTATTAATAAGAGTAAGCCGTCCAGGGAAAGGAGGGCTGATTCTACCAATCATGGTGTAGTAATATTCAGTATTAATAAGAGTAAGCCGTCCAGGGAAAGGAGGGCTGATTCTTCCAATCATGGTGTAGTAATATTCAGTATTAATAAGAGTAAGCCGTCCAAGGAAAGGAGGGCTGATTCTACCAATCATGGTGTAGTAATATTCAGTATTAATAAGAGTAAGCCGTCCAGGGAAAGGAGGGCTGATTCTACCAATCATGGTGTAGTAATATTCAGTATTAATAAGAGTAAGCCGTCCAGGGAAAGGAGGGCTGATTCTACCAATCATGGTGTAGTAATATTCAGTATTAATAAGAGTAAGCCGTCCAGGGAAAGGAGGGCTGATTCTTCCAATCATGGTGTAGTAATATTCAGTATTAATAAGAGTAAGCCGTCCAGGGAAAGGAGGGCTGATTCTTCCAATCATGGTGTAGTAATATTCAGTATTAATAAGAGTAAGCCGTCCAGGGAAAGGAGGGCTGATTCTACCAATCATGGTGTAGTAATATTCAGTATTAATAAGAGTAAGCCGTCCAGGGAAAGGAGGGCTGATTCTACCAATCATGGTGTAGTAATATTCAGTATTAATAAGAGTAAGCCGTCCAGGGAAAGGAGGGCTGATTCTACCAATCATGGTGTAGTAATATTCAGTATTAATAAGAGTAAGCCGTCCAGGGAAAGGAGGGCTGATTCTTCCAATCATGGTGTAGTAATATTCAGTATTAATAAGAGTAAGCCGTCCAGGGAAAGGAGGGCTGATTCTTCCAATCATGGTGTAGTAATATTCAGTATTAATAAGAGTAAGCCGTCCAAGGGAAAGGAGGGCTGATTCTTCCAATCATGGTGTAGGAATATTCAGTATTAATAAGAGTAAGCCGTCCAGGGAAAGGAGGGCTGATTCTTCCAATCATGGTGTAGGAATATTCAGTATTAATAAGAGTAAGCCGTCCAGGGAAAGGAGGGCTGATTCTGCCAATCATGGTGTAGTAATATTCAGTATTAATAAGAGTAAGCCGTCCAAGGAAAGGAGGGCTGATTCTACCAATCATGGTGTAGTAATATTCAGTATTAATAAGAGTAAGCCGTCCAGGGAAAGGAGGGCTGATTCTTCCAATCATGGTGTAGGAATATTCAGTATTAATAAGAGTAAGCCGTCCAGGGAAAGGAGGGCTGATTCTTCCAATCATGGTGTAGGAATATTCAGTATTAATAAGAGTAAGCCGTCCAGGGAAAGGAGGGCTGATTCTTCCAATCATGGTGTAGGAATATTCAGTATTAATAAGAGTAAGCTGTCCAAGGAAAGGAGGGCTGATTCTACCAATCATGGTGTAGTAATATTCAGTGATATTAATAGAGTAAGCCTCCATGAAAGGATGCTATTCTTCCAATCATGGTTAAATTAGTT